>NC_072740.1:136407214-136676301 GCF_026930045.1 Uloborus diversus
CACTTAAAGCATAAATTAATAGACTAGAAAATGCGGAACCTTCCAAGAAGGTCTGATGAAAGCTTAATTTTGCTACACTTTCTCTGTGAGTTTGCAAGGAATTCTGGTATAACTTTACACATAAATTAGGTATACGTTACAACAACAACATAGTAACAATAGTATTGTGTAGCCTTATCAAAGCGGAGCGTTATTTTAGAACAATTATATCAGTTAAATAATGCCAGAATATTCAGTAAATTACCGCCCATTAGCCAGGGATAAAGCAAAATACATGAAATACACCGCCAGCTCAGTCATTTCCAGCCGAGGACTGCAGTTTCATATTCAGTAAATTACCGCCCATTAGCCAGGGATAAAGCAAAATACATGAAATACACCGCCAGCTCAGTCATTTCCAGCCGAGGACTGCAGTTTCGTGCATATTACCACTCATCCGGCATAGGAAAGTGACTGAGCTGGAGATGGCAAACCTCTTAAGGAAGCTAAGAATGCCAAATAAACTGGTAACTAATATAGAATTAGCAGAGACCAGACGAGTGACCAAAGCAATCAATGGTTCGGTTCAACTCGAAGATTGAAGGCAAGGTATGGTATATTCAGTAAATTACCGGCCCATTAGCCAGGGCTAAAGCAAAATACATGAAATACACCGCCAGCTCAGTCACTTCCAGCCGAGGACTGCAGTTTCACGAATACGAAACTGCAGTCCTCGGCTGGAAATGACTGAGCTGGCGGTGTATTTCAATTTCAGAATACTTGCTGACAGCAATGCTGTCATGCCTTTTATGGAGTTTGTCACACCAAATTTTTTTAGTGTTCCATAATCAGTATGGTGTTTAAAATATTAAGAAATAATAGTATAAGTGGTTCACAATCCCAAAAACTGGAAAATCTAACTAATTGAAGTAGACCGTTAAATATGCTTAATGGCCATAAGGAAGTTTTCTTCAGCTCCGACAATATTTATGGTATTAATATTACAAAATATATGAAACAGAAATTTTAAAAACAAACGAATAATGCCCAATGAATTATGAAAATATAACGAACTGAGTAAACGAATAAAAAAAAACAAAAAAAAATAGCAAAATTAAGTTACAGGATCGTTATATTGCTCATTCGTGCATATCGCTCTTATCTTACCTGATACAAAAATAAAGGTAATAAAACTTTGTTACAAATTTGAGATCTATCCGCTGAATTTTAAGTTATAATTGTTTGGATTCCTACATCACCAAAAAGTAACTCAAAGACTTTTATGTCTCGTATTTAAAAAAAAATAAAAATAAAGTTGATAGATAATTTTATTTTATAGCTTTTATTTAGGAATTCGTAAAAAGTACCAAACTAAATTTACGGTAGTTGCAAGTTGAATCGCAATTTTCAACATTTTTTTTTTTTTTTTGTCGTCTCCCGTAAAGCGGAATGTAACAAAAGGCTACTGTACTAAAAAAAAATTTTGAGATGTTCCTTGAGTTAAACTTAAAGAGTGAAATAAGCTGGAGCAATGAAAGTACGGGAGGGGTCAAGTTCAGCTGGTTTAGAGGCAAACTGCTCTCAATCATCACTTCTCAATTCAGATTAACCGAATTTCATTTTTTGAATTTAACTGGTTTCTAGTTGGCTGTCCAAAAAAAAAGTCTACTTGTCACTTACATGTTGTAACTTATTTAACAATACTACGTTTTTGCTGCACTTCCTTATCTCCGCAAAGTTTCATACTATCGTCTTCACATGTTTAGAGGTTTATGTACTGATCTGAGAAACATTATTTCAGATTTAGAGGGTCAGAAGTTTTGCTTGCTTTTGTTTCTCCTATCACTTAGACAATTTACGAGTTTTAGGATTGGAAATGCTTGCCTATATATCAGGATTTCAAAAACATTTTAAACTATTAAACCTATTTGAAATTTAAATGCAACTGTAAGAAAACGCGCAAATTCTTCAGTAAAGTTTTTAAAAAAATCATGAAATTATTTTAGGTTAGTGACTTTTTGCGATCAATAATGAATTCAAAAGTTTTTTTTTTTAACATAAATCTTAAAAGTTTTAAAAAAAATGATTTTTGCAAAAAAAAAAACTTTTTTAACTCAATACAAATACCTTCTATCAGCATTGAAATCAGTGAGCTTTTAGAAAACAATTGCTGGAACGGCAAAAGATTTAAAAAATTTTGAAAAAAAAAAAAATAGAACCGACTTCAAAATTGCTCTAAAAAGTGAAAAATAATTTTATTCTTTAAACACCATCGATAATGCTTTTAAACATAATTTTTGAAGTTGGCGCAAAAACAAAACGTAAAATCCATGTAACCATGCTTCGTTCATATTTTTATCAAAAAGCATCCAAAGTTACGAACGAAACATTTATATCGCTATTCAAATATGCTGTCATCAATGCATAATGTATGTGATAGTGAAGAAACTGGTCCTGGTTAAATTTATAGTTGTATTTGAGTTATGGCTGTGAATGATTTTATCTATCGTTTTGCGCCAACTTCAAAAATTATGTTTAAAAGCATTATCGATGGTGTTTAAAGAATAAAATTATTTTTCACTTTTTAGAGCAATTTTGAAGTCGGTTCTATTTTTTTTTCAAAATTTTTTTATTTCATTCTTTTTAGTGTAAATGTAGGTATTTCAGAAATAATAAGAAGTTACCATCACGAAACTTCACATTTTTTCTTAAAAATGCTCCATACTAAAAAAAAAACTATTGACACGCGTTAAACTTTAAGCGATTGGCACTAAAAACTTATCTTTGTTCCTCTCTGGAAATCATGCGTAGTTAATTTAATATAACCATTTAAGTATTACGTTTTTCCTAACTAATTTACATTCCACAGCATCTAAGTTGCTCATGATGCAATCCTGTATTTTCTTACTTAGCCCCGATCATCTGTTATCGGCATAGATGATAACGATAAAAATACTACAGAGTAGTTGAGTCAAACCTAATGGTAGCATTGTGAAGGCTAAGCAGATCCTAATCACTGCATCACCTCGCTTCCAGGTTAGGTTTACCCCTACTATGGAGCAATAGCACTGAAGAAAGGAAGATTTTGATAATTCACATAGGGTTACTATAAATCAACAGGATTACTAAAATAAAATTATTTACGCCAAAAATGAGACGACAACGCCAGATTCCCTATGATCGAAATATCCCTCGAAGAAATTTGATGCTTGCTTCAGAGAAGCCTTCATTCAAAATTATCATTACAATTACTATTAATGTTACTGTTATATGGCACCAAACTTTTATAACAATGAGTTTCATATTGTCGCGTAGATGAAGATAGCGAAGACAATGTGAAAGCCAAATGAAGCGAATACTCGTTAGTCTCAACTCGAGATCTTTATTCAGAACCACGAATGAACGTTACATCTCCTTATATACAACTTGAGAAAGTGCTGGAACTTTCCAGACTTGAAAAGATACAGAAATTAATAGAAGATTCGAGAAAATACGGGAAACAGTAGAAACGAAATTTTAGTAAAATTCACTTTGTCCTAGTCGGATTTGAACCCGGGTCGCTCGTGTGGGAGGCGAGAATTCTACCACTGAGCCACCGTTATCCACGGATGAAAAGTGCGAACTTCGCTACAATATCATTTAATAGGGAAATTGCATAAAATTTACTGTTTTTTGCCCATAACTTTTTTTCTAAAGAACAAATATGGTCAAACAAAGTAATGGGACCTAAGTTGAGCCATCCCCTATCCATTAAAAAAAGAATCATCAAAATCGGTTCACTAGGTGAGACGCTATGAGTGGACAAACAAAAAAAAACATACATACGGTATGAATTGATAACCGCCTCCTTTTTGAAGTCGGTTAAAATGGTCTTCGAACACATATAAACCGTCTTTTTTTTTTCTCTTCACCAACTCCCTGTTTGAGCTCGAAATCCTAGTATAATAAAAAACGCCACGCATTTAATTTTGACAAAAATGTTGCAAGCAAGAACGAACAAAAGAAAGCAAAAAGTTAGATATTGAAAAAAAAGCTTTTTTTTTCTTTTTTGGTATGTGTCATGAGTTAACCTCAAAAGTTATTTTCAAATAACTCTTGTAACGAAGAGAAAAGCCTGAAATAAGATGAACCGTTTATCTTCTACTAAAGTTTGAGAACGTTTTCTCTAAAAACAAAATTTGAGGGTAACTCATAATTGTTAATAAGAACATTTGAGGCTTAAAAACAACCCTTTTATAAAATTTAAAATCCCGAAAAGAGATATTTCATCAAACTATTAGCATATAAAGAACTACCGTTAATAACTTGAATAAGTTTAACATGTGATTTTCACACACTATTTTGCATCATTGTCCACAGTTGCGATTTGATGAAAATTCAGCTGCGAAATTCTTCCAATAAATGAAAACTACATTTAAATGATATTGAAAGAGACAAAGAAAGCGAACTAGATGTGGTGTGATGGAAATAAAAATTTGAAATGTTCAGCAAATGGAAACTATTAACAAAAGTTAAAAAAAAATAAATATGTACATCTTTTCCAGTTTATTCACTTAAATCAATTAAGAAACAAAATGCCAAAGCAATTCCTCTCCGAACGAAAAAAAACTAATCTATTCTAATAATGCCAAATTGCTTATAACTTAAAGAGTTCCTATTTTAAATATTAATACAGTGGACTCACTCTACAACGCGATTCGACTTACGCGAAACAGCTAGAACGCGAGTTTTTCATGAGTAACACATTTTAGATCTAACGGAAATTCCTCGCCCGCACGTTCTGAACATTCTGAACTTAGTTTCAATATTGAAGCTAACAGAGCAATAGTGTCTAAGCAAAATGCAAACATTATGATATTTTAAGCAGTTCTTGTATTGTGGATTAAAGAGACCAGGATGAGGGATGTTACCATAGATGGAAACGTCATAAAAGAAAAGGCGAAGCAATTGTATTGAGAAGTATATTAGAATAACGATCTGATCACGCAGCATAAATCAAAATCATCTTCCTTTTTTAAGTTATAAACCAGCCGCCTTCGGCTACCCTGCATGTCAATTGCGGCATTGGGGAAATAACAACAAAGTTTACTTCAAGCGAGGATTGAAACGTCTGTCCACACCGAGAGGGTTTTAAATAAATAAGTTTTGAAACAACTAAGGTAAAACACCAGTAGTGGCCAGTGCTTCAGTCGTGGCCACTTCAAGTTTGTTTTTGTACTTTGAAGAAAGAAATGAACAATAATAACGTAATTTTTTGTTGGTACTTAATGTAGCAATCATATTGAATCAATTTTATACAACAGTTATTTGAATTTAAAGTAAGTAATGCAAATACTTCGGATGGGAGAAGGTCAGATGGCCACTACTGAAATTTTCAGATTTTGGAGTAGCCACTGCTGGATCAAATTTGAGGTTTGAGAAAAAATTGATAAAAATTTAACAAATTGAAATTCTGGTATTTTTAGAAACTGGGAAGATTTAGAAAGCGTTGGGCTATAAAACGCTAAAACGCTTATTGAGTTTCAGGAGGGGCAATTAATAATATTGTAGACCTACAGCTTAAAAATATACTTTACTGTGGCTACTACTAGTGCGTTTTATTAAACCTTGAGGTGGCCACTACTGGTGTTTTCACTTATAACCTTACATTACGTACAGCACATAATCGCAATTCTTTAAAACAATGCAATCATCTCAGATGCAATAACGACATGCGTACGAAATCAGAATGGTATGAAAATAGAGGACTAAAGGAGCAATAATCTGCAAGAAACAATTTGTGCCATAAGAAAATAAGACAATAAAAATGTATCACATCCAATTATTTCTAGCATTTATGAAAGTGGAATATCTAGATTATGAAGAACCCTCATTGCGATTTCTATACGAAAGGATAAAAGAACACAACATGATCCAAATGAAATGCGCACTACATAAAAAAAATATATCCTGCGTGTAATAAGGATTTATGAAGGAATCAAAGCGCAGACATATATGTATTGCTTAAATAACTACATTTCTTTCGTCTGTTACCGGTAGCTATTTGGTAAAAAAACACGCTGTTCACAGAAAAGGAGAGAGGGAATCACACTACCATTGTTTCTATATTTTTCCGCTTCCTTTATGTTAAAATCCTGATCATAGAGCTAATTTCATAAATTAACAATTATGTGAGCTTCATGTTTTCAAACAATCTACTGACATGATTTAAAGTAATAGTATACGAAGCGTTTTACTTGATGTAATTAACCTAACGAAAAACAAAATAACAGTTGAAACGTTTCAGGGAATGAAACTGTCACGTAACTAATAAGTGAAACTTAAAATTTTTATTTTCTTCTTTCCCGCTTGACAACATGGAGACAGTTATATCTTGCATAATGTGTGCGCTCTGACGTCAGTGGTTTTTTCCAACTAAATTCAACAAATTGATTGCTTCAGGACGAAGATTCAAGGTAGTTAATAGGTGAAATGGAGGACTAGAAATGGAAAACACCGACAGTAAAAAAAAAGTTTTTTTTTTAACAGAAAAAGCCTTTCAAACCAAGATAAAAGAAGTGGAGAATGCTCAATGTGTAAACTTTAATAGTTATAATTTATAAAGATCGCACTGGTTGCATGTATCATATGCGACTGCTTTTCATTTTTCGGCTTTCAAGATTTTTTTTTTTATGGACTTAGGTCGCTTTTTATTTCTAGTCCTCAATTCATAAATATTTGCTCTTCTTTACCTCACCCAATAAGAAATAGCCTGATATTTTTATGTTAACAAGTTCTTCAATTTAATTTTCTGACAGTTATATCTCAACTTTTTAATAATGTGTGCGCTCTGACGTCTGAGTCTTCTTTTTTTTCCAACTAAATTCAACAAATTGATTGCTTCAGGACGAAGATTCAAGGTAGTTAATAGGTGAAATGGAGGACTAGAAATGGAAAACACCGACAGTAAAAAAAAAGTTTTTTTTTTAACAAAAAAGCCTTTCAAACCAAGATAAAAGAAGTGGAGAATGCTCAATGTGTAAACTTTAATAGTTATAATTTATAAAGATCGCACTGGTTGCATGTATCATATGCGACTGCTTTTCATTTTTCGGCTTTCAAGATTTTTTTTTTTATGGACTTAGGTCGCTTTTTATTTCTAGTCCTCAATTCATAAAGCCGTTAGCTTGCTCTTTTTCTTTACCTCACCCTCACAATAAGAAATAGCCTGATATTTTTATGTTAATATGAAGAAGTTCTTCAATTTAATTTTCTGTGCCTTTATTTCGCATCGGCATCAACGTGCAATCCCCAACTCAACTTTTTAACAAAAACCAATAACTGAACAACTTCAGTAAATGGAGATTAAATCTGACTAACAGTTGAAGTTAAAAGTTAGCTTTAAAGTTTTTAGATTCTTCTTTCCTCTACTTCAAATAACGAGCTCTCCCTTCGTGATATTGTTATGTTGATATAATAAAGATGTTAAATGTTTTGTGATATTATTTCGTCAGTGGTCTTTCCTCACTTAACATTTCCAATTAAGAAGGATGTTGGATCACCAGAAATACGGCAAGTGCCAAAGACAATTAAAAAAAAAAACTCAGGATTTTTTTTTAATCACATATTCATTCAGCTAGCTCTTTTGACTGTTTATTTAAACCTTTGTACACAGCAAAAAATCGCACGCACGTCCTTGGAAGTTGCGAGGCCCGAAGTAGCAAAAGTTCCTCTGAATTGAACTATGCTGTAATTAGTTGGAAATATGAGACTTTTAGTTATGGAATAGTACCAAGAGTTTTCATTCAATGACAAGTTCAACTGTGCTATAATTAGAGCTATGAGACAATTAGTTGTAAGCAGGGTTAAGGGCATTCAACTAGTTATCACGTTTAACAAAAGAAGTGAGTTAGTTCTATAGCATTCAGAACTTATTTTGACACGCAAAAGGGCGATTCTCGAAAAAATGTCCCGTGCGTAACGCTAGGATTTTTTATTTTATTCAAGTAACTACTAATTAAATATGGGATTAACTGTTATGTTTTGTTAGTATATTATAGCATGTATTATTCCCCAACGGCATTATTTTTTGAAAGCTTTGGTTTGCTAGAAAAAAAAAAAACCATTTCGGCACAACAAAACGCACGGGACATTTTTTTCGAGAATCGTCCAAATAGTTAGAATTTTGCATAATATATTAAAATCTGACTCGTGAGCTCCCATGCAAATATAAAACTGGTAATAAGGTTGGGGGTAGAACGAGTTTTTCTCCATTGGAAAGCAATTGAATTATACTAAAATTAGTTGGAGTAATGAAAGGGTACCTTCTAACCCATTGGTAAGAAGGCTTAGAGCTATAAATTTTTCTTCAGTAAAACGAAACGAAACTGTGCAACAGTTAGTTGATACAGGAGAACTCGCTTTATAACGAGCGCAAAGGGATCACGATATTTGCTCATTAGAACCGAGTGCTCGTAAAAAACGAGTTCGTGAAAAAAAAACCATAAAAATTCATTATAGTAGCTTTTTTTCTTATTTTTAATATATGTACAAAGAAAGTTGATTAATTTGCTTTGAACTGTCAGAATGTCTGTTTCTCGTGTCATTGTTTTTGAGGAATACACATGCACACATATATAAAAAATTTTAAATGCTTATTTACTCCACAAATTAAAAAAGAAAAATTCTGTCATCGCTTGTTCCCAGGATTTATGATTTATCACTAACTTTCGGTTGACTTCGAAATGTTTAAGAAAAAAGTATAAACTTACCTGAAAGTCAACAGAAATTTTATGAACCACAGAAATATTGCTCGCTTTAAGCAGGGTTTGCTCGTTAAAAGCGAGTTATGCTCCCATAGGTTTAACATTGTACCAACTAAGTATCTCTGATTTCCTCGCTAAATCAGGGTTCTCGTTAAATCAGGGCTCGTTATGAACGAGTTTGACTGTACTATGGGACATCTATTTATTATGATCGAATCACTTTTTTTTTTTTTTTTTTTTGCATTGAAAGGAAAAGTGGCCATGTGATCAGTTCCATTGCACTGATGAAAATAATGAATTCTGTAACTAAGCATAAACCTGCATGTACGCAATTTAGTTTAACGAAAATTGATTACCATATATCATCATCCACAAGAGAAAAATTAAGTTCAAAAATAAAATGAATAAACAAAGCAATGGCGAATAAAAAAGGTAACTTTTAAAATGAATCGCCTTTATGTCAAAATATTCACAAAGTAAAAAATGATAATAAAAAAAAATCAAAGTAAAAAATGTATATATCACACAAAAATCTTACTAGACATGATTCTTTAGAAATAACGGGAGAGAAAAATATCTCAATAAATTACCATAAGTCAAAAGTCGGCCCATATTTTTCGTCATTCTTAACGTGCCAATCGTGTGATTTATGCCATTCACGATTCTTGGCTAAAATATGTTTTCTAGGCGTAGAGTTATGATTTCTGATTTGTAGCAACGTTTTATATTTCTTTACTTTCCTAGGGTGCAAAAAAATAATGCATTACCACAGCATTTACTAAATTATTCTTTGCACATTTAAAAAAGAAAGCTATACGTTATAATCATGTTTCCGAATTGCAAAAAAAAATCATTCGTACACATTCAAAAGATGAGCAATAATGCAAAAAGAAGTCAATAAATACAATGATAGCAAAAGAGTTCCAAATGAAACTGATTTCACAAATCGTAATAGCACGTAACTTGATGCATTTCGTGGGATTTAGAGTTTCCAATCCCGTAATCCCATCCCGAATCCCGCGGGATTGATAACAAAATTTCCACTCCCCCCCAAAGATTTTCCATGCAAACGTTTTCCAACTTTTGCCGCTCATAAAACGATATTTTCGCAAACATCATCTGGGTCATTTTCTCTAAACTGCTAAATTCTTGTCCTTGCTCCAAAAATAACAAACTAACTAGTATAGAAATAAAACTGACGCTAGAATGCTTTAACAACATGTTTTTATGTTTGTAAAATAAGTTAAAACAAACACTCTATTATTATTATACATTTAAATAATTTTTTGACATGATAAATGTCATTCCCCTGTGTGTCCCTACCTCCACCTTAAAGCAAAATCAGCTCTAAAGATTCAGGAAGCCATGCATATTTGTACAGAAAATGTTGTTTAACCTCTTAAGAAGTGTTATGCAATGTTGTAAAATAGAAAAAAAAATTCTTCAAGGTTTGCATTATTTAAAAAAAATAGTAAAAAATGTCCTTTGATTTTTTGTCATTCCCCTGTCGAGGAATGGAATGAATGTTTCTCACACCTGGTAATAGTTGTATTAACTCATAATTTAATCTTTGAATTCTGGTCTCATCATAGAAATAATCTTAATTAGTTCTTTTTGAATAAATATACGGTGTCGAGTATATTCGGGTGATATCAAGTTAAATCTTGATAAGTATTTTTAATGACTGTCATTACCCTGTCTTTGATAATTCATTTAATTTTGTAATAATCGCTCAATGAATGATTGACTCTTGTTTGTATAGAGTTTCCCCCCCTTACTTTAAGTGACATTGATATTTGTTGTTTGCAGTTATGACAATATATAAGTTAACTTTAATTTTTGTCATTCCCCTGTCGTCCTTCCCCTGTAAAATGTAAAGGAAACAAATAACCACAATAACTACTTTTTGGACACCACGACATTGGATCTTTTTCAATTTCATAAAAGTAGTGTTTCCTTTTCCCACATAAATTATAATATCGTCAGTAAAACGCATTATTTCCTCTAAGTGTCATTCCCCTGGCACAGTGAATGCTATTCCTTGCCCTGTCCAAATTGCGCTGTTTAGGGAAAATGACCCATCTGAAGTTTGAATCACCTTCCTCGTATTCCTGCAAGAAGAGCAAAAACTTGGTGTCTCATGGTGGATTAACCATTTAAGAACACAATAAAATAGAGTATATTTTTCTGAGAATGAATTGGTATTCTCATTCGAGGTTAGTTTTCATACGTTCAGCTATTGAGAAAATTCGTAAAAAATATAAACGTTTTCGAAAACCAACACTAAATTTTAAAACCCAGAAAAACGCGTTTTACAAAAAAATTAGTTCATTACAAATTGCAAAACCCAATGGCGTAGCCTTAATGCAATCCTGGAACGCTTCTGTGAATGCTTAAGGAATGCAGTCAAAAGCTTTAACTTACTAAAAATGCACAATATTTATCTCCGAAGAACGCAATGAAAACCTAACATTATTTATGCTGTCCAACCTGTCGAAAGTGCTTGCCGATGTCTTTGTCACCGTAAAGCTGATATTATAAATGTGGGTAGTACCTTGAAAATTATGTTGGATGAATTAGCTGAGCAATTTGCAATGTGTTCGGCACGACTCTAAAAGAGGCAACAGAAACTTGGATGAAACACAGGATGACTCGAATTACGATGCAGCACGTTAAGCTGCTGAAGTTTTGGAATGTTTCTTGAAAATGAGGGGTAAAATTAGCGAAGGTAATCTAAAAACTTTTATTCAGACTTCGACTTAGAGAAACCAATCAGCATTCTCCCCCTGCTGTAATGAGTCAAATGCACTGATGCAATGACCAACGTTGATGAAGCAACCTATTCTCAATGCAAGTTAAAATGGATACAGCAATACACAAGTGAAATAGAAATCCGTTTTCAGCCGAAATTTGCAGTTATTGAGCAAGAAACAAGCATGACCTCCATAAAGAAAGAAAAACCTATTTTAGAAGTTGATGAAGTTTATGGAAATCTTTTGCTAAACGTCCACAATTATTTAATCTCAGTAAAACCAACTGAAGTGAAGCCACAGCACATGATTTCATTAAGCGCATTATTTTTTGCCCAAACATCTCTTCCCCTCCCATACGAGCGATGCTTTGTTAAAACGCATTGAACTTCTTTAGGGCACAGTTTTGCGTATCAAACGATAGTTGTTAATTGGCATGCGACTTTGCTGAACTACTATACAATTGGTGTACGGAATTCAAGAAAACTAATTCAAGTAACAGAAGCAGTCCTTTCACTTTTAAGGCACAGACAGCACAGTTTTACAAGGCAAAAACAGAAGTAAAACTTTTAGTATTTGACATTAAAATTTAACTTCTAGAAGAATCGAGTCAAACCCGCGGGACTGACCCCTTACAATCCCGAAATCCCGCGGGATTGAATACGGCGCGGGATGAAAAACCCTAATGGGATTCCATTGGTTATATAATCCCTGCGCTGTGTTTATTTTTCTGGATGTTCCTGGCACTTCAGAAAATATTCTATGCACGTATTTTTCAAATATTTGAAAAGTTGCTTTTTCAGATTATGCGTGATACTTCTTGATTTCTTTCAAACCATAGTTGTCTTAATGAGGAATGAAAAAAACAAAAAGAAGTCAACAGGCGTCAAGACAAGAGACGGTAGAAGAGTTGAGAATTCTCATCTCTACATTTGCAAAAGAATTTAATATTGCTGATAAAATAATGTAAAACAGAAAAAAGCACTTAAAAATTTAACGGTGCAATTTACAACGAATCGAGAAAACCACGGGAAAAAACAGAGGAAACATAGATGTTTTATCCTTTTTTTTTCAACATATGAGACCTATGATAGCTTTTATTTTATTTCATTACACAGTCACAACAGCAAATAAATGTAAGGCTATGAATGTATGCGTAGAAATTGATAAGTATCGGCAGATAGCAGCGACATAGCAACAAACAATACTCCATGATTATTGCAACATGACCAGTATGCACTGTACGACATGAATATACGCTTAGAAATTGATAAATATCGGGAGGGAAAAAAAAAATTTACAGAAAGTTCTGAATCACAACTTCACCACGATACATGTCTTTTTTTTTTTTCCTATTTTGCCATTTTAGGCAGTCGTAAATAATTTCAACGTGAAAAAATAAATAAATAAAAAATCCCAAATTGCATCCATTTAACATGACATCTCTTTTTGGAACAAGAGCGCAAATGAGTCATACAAATCTATTCTCGATTGCTTTGCATAATAACCGGATCTGAAAAAGGATCTTGCAACTAAGTCCAATACAATGTAAACGACGCAGAGATATTCGTCATGAACAGGGACAATGCTTTTTCAAGGCTGCGGAAATTTGAACCAATTGTGCAGCAGCAATTTTTTATTCATTGCAGCCAACACTTTTTTTTTTTTTTTTTTGTAAGAATGTTATTAATTATTTTTTATCTTTCGTTTCAATACTTTGATTAGTATAAATTGATAACCTAAAATGAAATTAGAGAGTTTAATTGTTCAGTTTATTTTATAAACTAACTGTCCAATTAAAATGTACCAGGAGTCTAAAATGTAGCGGGAAGATAATATTCCGATACAAGAATTCAAGACAAGGGAAGAAAAGAATAAAAAATGTTTATGCTAACATTGTTAAATGAAATTATTTCCATGAAAAAAGTACCTTTTCTCGTAAAAGTTTTAAATGAGAAGTAGCTTGAAAAATACATATCAGATATATGCGATCTTGATAACAGTTGCCTTTTTTTTTTTTTTTTTTTTTGGCAGTAACCTATTAATGATTTTAAAATAGAATGCATAATTAAACAATCATATTTCCGCAAAAATCAAGAAATAGACATTCGCCACCTTGCACACAGTTTTCCAGACGGAGCCTGTGCGACCGTTATTGGGAAGCAAGAGAGCGTATTGGCAGCTAATTATTTCACTGTATTGTTCCTTGTTCTGTATATTGTGTTTGTTTTTGCTATTTTCTTCTTTGTAACTTTTTCTTGCTTCTTGCTGCCAGCCATTGGAAATAAAAATTTAAAAAATATTTCCGCAAAAGCTATAATAAAGGTTGTGTGTCCGAGCTCCGGATTAAAACAAACAATATACAGTTGGCTCTCTGTTTAACGACTTTCAAGGGACCACAAAAAATCGTCCTTAAATAGAAAACGCCTTTAAATAGAATGCTTTTAACACTACAGTGGACCATATGGGACCGTGAAAAACCGTCGTTAAATAGAGAAAGTCGTTAAATAGAGCGTCGTTAAACAGAGAGCCAACTGTATCAACTTTAGGTCATGATGAAAAAGTATACAGGGTGTTCTGTTTTAACCTGCAAGACCTTAATTTTCGCAACCGTTAGTCCTAGATGTATACCTCCAATTGAAAAAATGTTCAAAATCAGATGCAGAGTTGAGATATAGAAAGTCTGAAGCAAAAATAAAAGTGAGTCAAAAAATACGAAATTTAACTTTTTATAGGGGCCCTAGGTATTCCAACTAATATTTAGAGAAATAATATCCATTGAAAATTATTACTAACACAAAAATCGTGACATTTGTGACAGCAAAACTGAAGGAGATACTCAAGTTTAAAGTTTTAAGGGACCATACAGAAGATGAGATTGGAACTTATCGCTCTTTCAGAAGAATGACAGGTCGTCAAAGTAAGAAAAACAAGGCATTTATATTTTTCATTGCTATTTAAAAATAAATGCAAATGTTATGCCGTGATACGCAAAAGCACACGACGAAATCTCGAATAATTTGAAAAATCGCACTATGCACATATGTAATTTTAAACACTTTTTAACCACTATATTTTCCCCCAAAAGGTGTTATTGACGGCGAGTGAAGAGAGGTGTAACTCACAAAACGCTGCGTTTCATAGCTCTGTGAATATTGGTCGTACTAATTTCAATCTTTTTGTGTTGGAATTATTTTTCAATGGAGATTATTTCCCTAAACATAAGTTAGGGGATCTGGGGCCCGAATAAAAAGTTAAATTTTGTATTTTTTGACTCATTTTTATTTTTACTTCAAGCTTTCAACAGTATACATCTAGAACTAACGGTTGTGAAAATAAAGGTCTTGCAAGTTAAAACGGAACACCCTGTTTAGTATAAGTAAAGTATATATATATATATATATATATATATATATATACTTGCCTTTTTCACCCCCCTGCTCTTGTCGCTCGCCAACCCCAACTAATTTTCGTCTCGTATTGATCGAAGTAATTTGTATCAGCTCCATCCTTCAATTTTTCACGTGATTGGTAGTATTGAATAATGACGATAATAATTAAGAATCAGTTACGATAACAAAATAACATAATTGAACAATTATGACAATGAATAGTAAATAATGATAATGATGATAGTAGTAAACAAAATTAGAAGAGTATTGGAGTTACATTAAGTATATGATTTATAACTATCAAGATGATAAAAGAAGGGTTGAAGCAATGGTCGACACGAATTACATCGAATAGCGTCTATTTCAAGATAAGATATTAACTTACTAAAAGAATTCTTTAGAAAATTGGAAACAAAACTTCAGGAGACATTCGAAGAAAAAACGAAGACGAGTATAAAGGAAAGTGAATTAAAGAAATCGAGTTTACATCGTTTTTGTTTCAATTCAGTGAAATGAATCTATGAAAAGAAAAATCATTTTTTGAAAAATGTCTGTGATACGTTCTACATTTATTTACTAGTATTTTTCTAACTACAAAAGGATAAAAGTATCAAAATTTCCTTTCACTCAGAATATACGTAAGAATGCAAGGAGAACGACACGCTCTATGAAGCAGGTTTACAAAAGAAAACATAATTAAGAAGACACGAACATTGTTCATTATCGAAAAAGAAAAGGTGAACTTATAAGCGAAACGCTTCTTCGATAATTCAGAAAAACAAATTTTTACAAAAGGCCTTTTAATTTGGTACCGGAAAGAAAATCATTTCGGTTAATCCAACCATAAAAAGTTTTTTTTTTTTGAGGAAAAATACAAAGGTTTAGCAAAAAAACAGAAAAAAAAAGGTTTCACTAATACTAGAATCAATTCCTGGGGCCATTTGCTTAACAAATTACTCTCAATCACCGTAAACAACACATAACATGAAAGTTTTCATTGAATGCAATTATGAGAAGAAAACTTCATTGTCTCTTACAGGGTCAGTGGGGTAATTAGTAACAAAATTTCAATGTTTCCTAACTCGAAATCTTTCTCAACTTCTTGGATGAATTGAAATAAAATTTTGTGCGCTGTGCATCAAAGACTATACACTCCCTGGGAGTGCCAGAATGGAAAAATTTGACTTAGACTATTTTTAAGCAAATGAAATTCTGTTTTCATTCGATTTAGCGTGTTTCCATTCCCATATAGACTAAGGCGAAAATGGAAATAGCGATTTCCTTCACTATGAGGTTGATGTTAGTAGAAAAACGTAACATATACATCCGGCACAGAGGCTTAAGAAGGTCTAGAGCAACGATATTCAACCTGTTTACCATGGCCCGTTTTCGAATGCTAAACGTAGCCTAGAATAATCTATAAAAAAAATTACACACAAAAATTTATATAAAAAGCATACTAAGAGTAACTTACACCCAAAACTTATATTATTTTCAAAAAGGTAAGAAGTATGACAAGTTTAGTTGTTTCCATTAACCTCAGGGTAATGCATGAGGTAAACGGAAACACCTTAATTGCACATCAAAAGTAACAGAATAGTGAAATTCAAACCAAATGTCCTAGCGCCAGTCCACAAAAAAGTCAATCTTTTGTCCCCGCACGTGATGGTTCATATATTTCATTAAAAAGTAATAATTTTAAAGGATACTAACGAATTTTTTTGCGGAAGAAATCACAGTAAGTTTGTAATTTGTTTAGAAAAAAATTGTTCATTAATATTTTAAAGTATTATTTCTGATGAAATATGAGGCGTCACGAGCGGGACAAAATTACGGTTTTCCGTGGATTGGCCCCTTAGTCAAATTACAAATTTAAGTAATCGAAATCAATTATTTCGCTTTTGAGTTTCTGCTAGAAAGGAAAATTTAAGATCCCCAAAACTGTAAAAAAACAACACCTTTTTTTCACAGTACCATCTTCAAACAATGTTTCCCCCCACACAGTTTTATGGAAACACCTGGAACTCTCACAATGTCCCTACGTTGCCTAATCCTCACTCGCTAATCTATTTAGAATCATCCTTAAGTTGTCTAGTTGTCACTATGGCGTCGCTTAACATTTGCATTGAATTTCTTTACACATTTCAAAATTGGCATGACGCAGTTAAACTAGACATAGATAAAATGAAACAACGAACTCTGTGCAGATTACATATTTCTTAAAGAAAAGCAAAATAAAATTTTAAAAAATCAATGAATGGTTCAGAAAGTACTTCTCCTTCATTGTCAACGGGCCACGCAAATATTTGTATAGTTCCTGCAAAAAATGTATGGCTTTTTCACTTAAAGTTGAACAAAAGGCTGCATACGCCTTGAAATAGCCTAAATATGTCACTTACAAATTTATGCCGAAAGATACGCTTCAAAATTTTTACGTTCAGATATCTAATTGAGCAAATTCAATCAAAAAGAAAAAAAATTCCATATTCAATCAAAAGTACATCAAATAATTAAAACACGTAGAATTTCACCGTGTGAAAAAGTTTCCAAAGCTTTAAAATATTCTACGGACTATAAAACGTTGCGAATGGTGAGAGATTCGTTCTATAACTTCAAAACAGAAAAATAAAATAACTTGCAGTAAAGTTGTCTGTTTAAAATGTATCATATTCGTTTAGGATCCCATTTAAAAGCAGAGAGCTATTGTGTGAGTGAATCAAAAAATATCTACCAGTATGTCGGCACAAAGTAAAATAACATTCAAAAAAATTATTTATCTGCTTAAGATATAACTGCAGAAGGAGTGTTACTTTAAATCCACGATGTAAAAAGAAAAACAAACACTTGCCTTTCTTTGGAAAGACTCTGCAAACATACAGTTCCAGTATTTCCTTAGGCTTTAGCGCCATCAAGTTAAGCGCACAATCCTTTAATTTTCGTCGACCTATTAGTGTACAAAACGCACTAAGGTTTTCACGTTCAGTCAAGAGAAAACAATGACGACACGGACCAAGAGATATGTCAAAACCTTTTAGCGCCCGGTGAAACTAATTTCATAAAAAGCAGCATCTTAGCTTTATGTACTTTTCTAGGGGGGATATCCTAGAAGAAATAACTATTCCCGGTGGGAACAAAACGGATGGTATTAACTAACACAAGTTCCAATCAGTCATCGAAATTTCACAGCTAGGGAGGATGGGATAAAAAAAAAAGCAATTTCTACCACTAGCTTAATTAAAAGCAAAATTAATTGGAACAGAGCTTTGTACTTAAAGATGAAGTTGAATTCGTTACGCATTTAGTTTTTTACAGGAGTGTATCATCGTTATGACTGCAAATTGTTCAGAAAGAAGGGGAAAAAAAAGGGTAAGTTATTTTGAATTTTTTATTATAATCTTTCAAACTTTGATTCCAATTTCATTACTAAAAATGGTTTAATATAATTAATCAGCTTTGACATTTATTTTTACAGTATTTTGACACATTTATTTTCACATAGCGAGCTTAGAGGCCCAGCTTTGCTTGAAAACACATAGCGAATTTTGAATTCTTCGGTCACAGAATCAATGCGCCAGATCGAGTTTTCCGAACCAATCCGAAATGTAAAATTGCACATGAATCAAAAAAAATGTGAAGATTAAGATGTACTGCACACAGCGAGTTTTGAAGGAGTAACGACGTTACAGTCATTTAGGGTAACTTTGAGTCATGCCGGTAAACTTCAGACCGCTTCAAAATTTTTACTGTGAGACAGGTGCGCCAAATAAAAGCAATGTAGACCAATAAAGTTAACCCTCTATTTCTGTATGTAGGCTAGCAAAAAATTCGCTACATCGTGATTTTATCGTCATCAGAAAGCCTAACTGATGATAAAGCGTTATCGACAAGCCATTTGATATCAACAGGCAAAAGTGCAGCAACCGTTGTTATAAAAGAGTCTTTCCAAAATTGCCCGATCCTTTTGTGCAAGAAAGGAAATTATTCATTTCATGTACATGCATAGTTCATGATTTTATCCTGAGCTGTGAAGATAGGAAAAAGTCATCCAAGTATCTTTACTGGGAATATTTTTCATCCTAACGCTCGTACTTCTTTGCATTGAAAAAAGGATTCCTTGAAACCTCGAAACAAGTGTCTAAAGTCAAATTACTAATTTGTGCTTCATATACGTTGTTTACTATTGTTAATAAACAAGTAATGCTCCAACATCAGGTCCGCATAGTGATAAGTTGAGATCTAATGCGTCATTTTAAGATACGTTTAAATGAAATTTTAGAGTGCAGATTTCATCATTCCTAGTAGAGACGTACCGAGTAGCACTTTGGCCGAGCATTTCATTACTCGGCCGAGTACCGAGTTACCGAGTACTCAACCTTTCGCTACTCGGCGAGTTACCGAGTACCAATTATGTTTTAAGAAGAACCACAGACACACATGTAATGAATTTTGAACTTATTGGAATAGTAATATAGACCTTCCTTGTCCATATAATAATTTTTAAAACTAAATTCCTGCTGAAATATAAGTACGCATTGGTTAAAAATTTTATTTGTCTCAAAAATTTTACAAAAAAATTATTTTTAAAATTAAAAATAAATAAAAGGTATGTTTAATCAAGTTGGAACTAAAACTAATAAAAACCAATCCATTATAGTTCTAGTCCGCCAAACAAAAATAATTTTCAAAAGCAAATAAAACAAATGTGCAGGAACACTGCAGACACGTGCTTCTGCGTTACAAAAGGAACATCTTTTTCAGTGCACAAAATGTGAGCTAAAGAATGTAAAGACATTCGACAAAAAAAATCCGACTTTTGTCGGATGCTTTTAAATCCACGAGCTCACATTTTGTGCATTGAAAAAGGAATTCCTTGTAACGCCAAAACACGTGTTTGCAGTGTTCCTGCCCTGTGCTTTTAACGTTGTTTTATTTTCTTTTATTTTTTAAGCAAAGGAATTTTTATATTTCTAATAACTAATTTTTGTTTGTAGCAAAAATCCATTTTTAATATAAAAATTCCATATTTTCTATACTTACCTTTTTTGCACAGTTTTTAATAAATAAGTTTTATTAATTTTTGGGTTATTAAAATAAAGATTTATTCCATTGAAGCATTGCAAACTTCATTATTCTCAAAATTTACATTTTATTTGTAAATTTGAATTGTAAATGATTGCAGAATATTATACATGCTTGCGCTTTTTTTATAAATTTTAATATCTGTCTTGGACAATATTCAATTTTTTGCACCTAATTTGGACAATCTTCAATTTTGTGTAACTACTCGGTATTGGTCGAGTATCTGATCAAAATTGTACCGACTACTCGGCAAATTGGCCGCGTAAGCCGAGTACCGAGTAGTTCCCGAGTACTCGGTACGTCTCTAATTCCTAGAAACCATTTATTTCCGCGCCATTGCTAACGTCTAAAGCAAAAATGTAATTTAAAAAAGAAGCCTCAAAGTTTCGTAAAATAATTAGCTGGATCACATAATAATGATTCAAACGTTTATTATGAATCTTTGCACTGACATTAAAGCTCTTGATGTTACTGGTCGCAACTCCAAATTTTATTTTTCCAAAAGAAACTTCATTCCTTGACAAGAAAATTCAATTAGTAAAAGTTTTATCTTTTTAGGGAAGGTAAGAGCTAACTTAATTGAACGACCGTAGCGAATTGCAGCATCAAAGCAAAATTTTCGAAGTGGCTCTTCAGCTAATGAGGCTATGAAGATATACTTGAAAGTGTTTAATCTAATTCACCACATGATGTACGTAAAAGAGATTATCTTCACAGCGTGTTTTAGAGACAACAATTTGAAAAAAAGAAAAAGAAAGAAAGACTTTCTGGGATGAAATAATTTCTCCTCCTTCCCGACATGAGATCATTTATAGCAACTATCCAGAAATGATTCGTTGCGAGACGGCGAGCTTGAAATCGGTGCAAGTAGATGATGGAGCAGCGCATCGCTTTCAAGTTTTTAGATCATTTTATTAATGGCTTTTCATTCATTAATGCTTATTTCCTTATCTAGCGGTACAATACAACTGAACAGCAAAAATTTCACAACCACAAGAAAATTAAACCCATCTATACATATAATAAAATAAGATGTTAGTGTGTATGTGTGTGGCGCGCTTCCTGGGAAAACGGTAAGGCCTAGAAAGATGAAATTTGGTATACAGGTGTTGTTTTTGCCGAAGATGTGCACCTCGGGCTTCGATTTTTGATATTTTAATTAGAAAAAAAGTTATGTAATGTTTTATGTGTTTTTTTGCACTTTTTACCTCACAGACCCCGAACCAATCGCACCACTCAAATATTTTTTGTACTATAGTGTAGGAAATTTAATTTTAAATATGATGAATGAAAAAAAATTGAAGACAGAGCAATTTTTGTATTTTTTACGAATTTTTGAAAAAACCTTTAATTTGCAGCTTTTCTTTTTATTTTTTTCTAATATCATCCTGCGAGAAGTATCAAAGCCTCATTTCTAAAATTTAAGTTGGTAATAGTAAAAACATTTCGCCCTCTTCAGAAGAAAAAAGTTCTTAAAAATAAGCAATAGTTTTTTTTTTACAATTTTTTTAATGCTGAACACATCATGTCTTTCCACGCATCGGTCGAAAAAAGGTTCTTCATTCCTTTATGCCTCTGACGTCACTACTTGGATTTCGATTCGATATTTACGACGGAATCTTAATCGCAAACAATGTTAATCTTTTTTTTTTTTTTTACTATATAGCTTACTTCTACATTTTATGACGTGATGACCACGTGTTTTTCCGGCAGCGCTTGCTTTTTTTCTTTCCTTTTTTTGTTTTATTTAGGGATTGCATTTTTTTCTTTTTCCACCCCCCCCCCAAGCTGGACGTTTTGCTGTATCTATATTACGTTACATTTCATAGTTGTGCGCATTTAATTCATTAAAAGCAGGGAGATTTTTTCTTTGTCAAACGATACTTTTTGCACACTACAGGGAATTTTGAAGATAACTTTTTTTTGCTCTACTTCAATAAAAAAAGCGGTTTTTTGAGTGATATTTGTTTTTATTAGGAAGTAGGCGGGGATGTTAAAATAAATAGAGATGGATAAGAAAATTTAGAGATGGATCGTAAAGGTAGATAGCCGCCGAAGGCGCCAATCTTGGCGTAAAAATGGCACAAAAAAAAAGATAGAGATGGATTGATTGATAATGCTGCCAAATTTATTTAAACAGCCGCCGAAGGCGGCAAACTTGAATTAAAAAGGTAAATGACAAGGTAAATGAGCCGTAGGTGGTTGCTTGCACAGAAAGGCGAATGGCGTAAGAAGGCGAACCAGCTGGTCGCCGCAGGCGGCTAGTTGTCTATAAACAAATTAAGCGGAATATTTCCCCCCCCCCCCTTTTGTTACTTCCTTTTACCAAAAAGTAAGTATTGCATTCGCGAAAAAAAATTTCACTCAAAAATCGGCCTTAATTTCCATTTTGCTCGCCTCCGAATAAATGTTCAGTTTTTTTTTTTTTTTTTTTCCCCCACCCCGATACACGTGGATATATGCCTAAGAACATATAGACACCCGAAATATAAATTTTGACGATACTCGAGTTAATTACAACGAGTTTTCTCGTGACGTCTGTATGTACGTATGTGCGTATGTATCTCGCATAACTCAAGAACGGTATGTCCTAGAAAGTTGAAATTTGGTAGGTAGACTCCTAGTGGGGTCTAGTTGTGCACCTCTTTTTAGTTGCATTCGGATGCTCCAAAGGAGTTCTTTCACACCTTTTTTGGGGGCAAAATCATTTTTAATTTCAATGCAAACTCAAGTGGTGTTATAATTTGGCAAACTCTTGGCAATATGTCGCCAAGCTTTTGGTCGCCAAGTTTTGTCGTCAACTCAGCGCCAAATTTGGCGGTTTTTTTTTTTTTTTTTTTTTTTTTTTTTTTTTTTTTTTTTTTTTTTTTTTGTAATCTGGTTTCAATTTGGCTACTGTTGGCGATATTTAGAGAGTTAACCATTGAATCACATTAAAATTGCCAATATTGGGAAAATTAATCTGAATAAAACTTTATTTTTGTTTATTTCTGCTTCAGTTCGCCACAAACTTGGGGTGAAAATATTTGAAGCGTTTCTTTGCTAACTCCAGGTCCAAAACACTATTATCAATAAATTAGCGCAAAAGAGAGTCATGCGATGCACACATCAGCTTGTTTTTGAATTGGATTTATTAAGTTATGTGATGTATGGAACAACTGCAATAGGAGAGTCGACAGGAATGGGACAGCTGCATTTATATCCAGAAACAAAATGTGAAGAAAAAAAATCCTAGCTTGCCCAAGTAGACGAAGCAGATTTAATTCTAGCGGATTAAAATCTAATCCGCTACATATACTAAACAAGCTAGAAATAGTTTTTCTATTTTATTTCGGCATGTAAACGCAGCTGTCCCGTTCCTCCGCACATAAAAAATGGGACAAACTTTTACACCTCTGACCATTAAAATTACCCCTAATTTTGTGCTACTGATGGAACGAAAAAAAAAGAAGAAAAATTGACTTTTTAGTCAACTATTCCGAAAAATAGATAAAATTTGTAAAAATATTTCATTGTTCAAGTAGTAGTTTCATTTTTCACAAAAGAACAAGAATTCGGCAGTCTCAAATGTACCAAACTAAACAAAACGTATATGCAGCAAATGATTAAAAAATAATCCATCGAAAACTAATAAATAATTACTATTAAATCCATTTAAAATAAAATTTGCCTGATTCAAAGCTATCCAGACTAAGAATGACAGAGTTTAGAATACTGACAGTGTTTCCAAGAATTTAATATAATGAATGGATTACGGGATATTAACTGTCATGATGAGTAAAAGCATCGTAGAGATACAAATGAAATGTTAAACTACGTGCGATAAATTAAAAACATCAAAACAAAAGTAAAATTGAATAAATATTAATGAAGGGAATTGAGAATTACTGATACGTGTTTTGTCCCCCGTATACCAGAAACTAGTTTTCATTTTATAAAAGAAATAGCTTAAGACGGAAAGACATAATGACAGAAACATGTTTCCACTGAAAAATGGGTTCCAAAACACGTCTGAAATTCTTATTGCAATTGGTGCCATTTTTATCTTTTGACAATGTTTTAGAATTGCATAATTATTCTAAAACAAAAAAATCATATCTTCTATACATATAATAAAATAAGATGTTTGTGTGTGTGTGTGTGGCGCGCATCCCGAGAAAACGGTAAGACCTAGAAAGATGAAATTTGGTATACAGGTGCAGTTTTTGCTGAAGATGTGCACCTCGGGCTTCGATTTTTGATATTTTAATTAGAAAAAAAGTTATTTAATGTTTTATGTGTTTTTTTGCACTTTTTACCTCACAGACCCCGAACCAATCGCACCACACAAATATTTTTTGCACTATAAGGTAGGAGATTTAATTTTAAATATGATGAATGAAAAAAATTTGAAGATAGAGCAATTTTTGTATTTTTAATGAATTTTTCAAAAAACCTTTAATTTGCATTTTTCCTGGGTTTTGTTTTTTTTTAAATATCATCCTGCGAGAAGTATCAAAGCCCCATTTCTAAAATTTAAGTTGGTAATAGTAAAACCATTTCGCCCTCTTCAGAAGAAAAAAGTTCTTAAAAATACGCAATAGTTTTTTTTTAAACAATTTTTTAATGCTGAACACATTATGTCTTTCCACGCATCGGTCGAAAAAAGCGTTCTTCAATCTTTTATGCCTTTGACGTCACTACTTGGATTTCGATTCGGTATTTACGATGGAATCTTAATCGCAAACAATGTTTATCTTTTGTTTTTACTATACAGCTTACTTCTACATTTTATGACGTGATGACCGCGTGTTTTCCGGCAGAGCTTGCTTTTTTTCTTTCCTTTTTTTCTTTTATTTAGGGATGGCATTTAATTCTTCCCCCCCCCCCCCAAGCTGCAACGTTTTGCTGCATCTATATTACGTTACATTTCATAGTTATGCACATTTAATTCAATAATAACAGAGATTTTTTTTTCTTTGTCAAACGCTACTTTTTGCACACTATGGGGAATTTTGAAGATAACTTTTTTTTTTTTGCTCTACTTAAATAAAAAAAAGGTGGTTTTTTTTTGAGTGATCTTTGTTTTTATTAGGAAATGGGCGGGGAGGTTAAAATAAATAGAGATGGATAAGAAAATTTAGAGATAGATCGTAAAGGTAGATAGCCGCCGAAGGCGGCAATCTTGGCGTAAAAATGTGAATGGCACAACAAAAGATATATTGATTAATATTGCTGCCAAATTTATTTAAACAGCCGCCGAAGTCGGCAAACTTGAAGTAAAAATTTAAATGACAAGTTAGCCAAACAGCCGCCGTAGGTGGCTGCTTGCATAGAAAGGCGAATGGCGTAAAAAGCGGATCGGCTGATCGCCGCAGGCGGCTAGTTTAAAATAAAACCATTCTTAAAATATTTTTATACCTACTTAAGACGCCATTTTAAAGTGCAAACCAAAAAAAAAAACCAACACTAGCACATAACTATAAATCAAATCATCAAAGATCCTTATCATTTGTCTAAATATTTTTTAAGGTAAGAAAATAAAGGAATTCGTTAGAATCCAATGCATTTCCAACGAAATTAAGTATCAGCATAACACAATGCACAAAAAAAAGAAGAAAGTTACTTGCCTCTTTCCCCCGGCTAAGAAACTGCCGACATACAGTTGCTGAATTTGCAAAGATGTTAACTCCGACATGTTATGCACACAATCTCTTTATTTCTGGCCGATCTATTACTGTACTAAGTGCCTGAACAAATGCCTTCACGTTCAAGGAAAAAATGACGACACGGGTAAAGTAATAGTCCAAAATTCACAAACACAAAAGTTTTTTTCAGTACTGATAAGTCAAATGACGTACGTAAAAAAATCACTAATAACATGTAGTACGGACCTATTACTGCACTAAGTGCCTGTACAAATGCCTTCACGTTCAAGGAAACAATGACGACACGGGTCAAATAATAGTTCAAAATTCACAAACACAAAAGTTTTTTTTCAGTACTGATAAGTCATATGAC
The DNA here is from genome assembly GCF_026930045.1 of Uloborus diversus. Taxonomy (NCBI): domain Eukaryota; kingdom Metazoa; phylum Arthropoda; class Arachnida; order Araneae; family Uloboridae; genus Uloborus; species Uloborus diversus. The sequence continues at coordinate 136,433,159 of NC_072740.1, forward strand.
GTACGTAAAAAAAATCACTAATAACATGTAGTACGGACCTATTACTGCACTAAGTGCCTGTACAAATGCCTTCAAGTTCAAGGAAAAAATGACGAACGGGTCAAGTAATAGTCCAAAATTCACAAACACAAAAGTTTTTTTCAGTACTGATAAGTCATATGACGTACGTAAAAAATCATTAATTAAACATGTACTACGAGACATTCTAGTTTATTCATCCTTTTGATCAACATACTCATACCATAATTTTTCTCCGTTCGAAAGTTGAGATAATGAACATAATGACTTCGTAAACTTCATTTTTTGTTGTTTCAAACATTTCGCTTAAAGTTTCTTTATTGTCATAATGGAGTTGAAACTGTATTCCATCAGAGTTCAAATGTTTAGAAGAAAGCAAAAACGTTAATATCGTTTCGTGAACATACAAGCTGGAATGAATATTACTCGGACTTAGAAGAAAACAACACAATCAGACAATAGCACGCATCGAAAAATGTGAGGGTTTCAAAAAAAAAATTTCCCTTTCACACATCTGTCGCAGGAGTTCTTGATGAGTCCAACTTTTGGAGCAATTTTCGCTTTTATTTACTCAAGTATCACTTCACAAATGCTTTTTCCCCGAGTAAATCTTAACTTCTAAAGAAATTTGAGCTGTAACCAAAGTTCCGCTGTCACATTCACTAGATAATGATTCAAAAGTGAACCAAAGCTGTCGCAGAAAAGCTATTGGAAAAAAAAACTTGAAAGAGACGATCAAAAGAACAAGGTTTAGTTTTAGAACCGTGCCTTTTCATAGATACGCCCTTGGCTTTCTGCCAATGCTTTCTTTCTTTTCTTAATTTCGTTTTTTGTAAACTTGATGCTAGCTATCCGGTAAAGAAGTTCAACAAGAAAACAGTACTAATGCTACACAATCAAACATCAGTCTGATATTTGCAGTCATTAAATCCTCGTTTTACTGCGACAGGCATTGATTGTGAACGGGAAGAAGACAAAACTACCAAGTTAGTCACTTCTTTTGGAGAAGAAAGTACTTAGACAAACAAATACGATGGGGAATTATAATTCATATTTTACAACGAATGACATCTTTGGTAACACAGCAGCCGAAGAGATAAAATCCTTAATGGGAGCTCGACCTTGCATGACACCAGCAATCATTTCAATAAAATATTAATCTAAATCTTCAGAAATATTCATTGTTAAAAAAAATGTTTCATTCAGTCAGTCGTTCATAAAATATACGGTACATCTACAAAAATCTGTCGACAAAATACTCTTGGTAGCTCCAACACATACCTAAGACCGTACTAACCAGATATTAAGGTTATAATTATATTCATTTGTTAGATTTCCACAATATCATACGGCAGTTGGTTATTTTTAGAAATTTAAAATTTTAATACATTTTCGAAATAATGGCAGTTTGAAGAAAGGTAAAAAGCGACACCCTGAAGCAAACACACGTCTACAGTAAACACTGGATTACTGTAACATTGACCTTCAAAAACTCTCCTGTCAAAGCCTTAATTATAGTTAGATACTTATCCCTAATTAAAAGCAATCATATTTCAATGATGGTTTAATTATAGGAGGATTCAGAAATACAGAGGATGGATTGAATTTCTCATATATACTGCAACATAAACGAAGCTGGAAGAAAAATAAAAAGTAACATTATATTTTTAAAAAATACACATGTCCATTAAAAATCCCAGCGTCTTAAACAATAAACCTTCAAAAAAAAATTTCGACTAAGCCATGAGAGATAAAGAGTATATTAAAAAATTTAAAAAACAGTCACACTTCCAATGACATTTCCATAATTCAGAAACTCAATCACGACAGCTTAAGTATCTAAAAAATATTGTGAAATGATGGTATTCTGATTTAAAAAAAAAAAACACGTATCCACTGCAAGTTCTACTGCAGATTCTTGCACAAATAACTTTCAAAAATCTCCCGTGGAAGCCATAAACTACATGGAACAGCTGGGACCTCGCATTTTCCCTTCGATTTGGTACCCCTTTTAGCTACGGAAAGATCCCTCCTCTTCCGTCAAAATGCGATGAATGTAGAGAGAGAGAGCACGTGTTCCTTGTTTAGCAAAGAAGCACGTTTTCATCGCCAAGGTACGCCAATAATCATCTATCGATCGTTTTCAATGACGAACAAAATCCATTTGAAAAGAACTTAACATGCGGAAACATATCCACGAGGAAATTATTAATAGTCCACAGAAATAGAATGAGTGATAAGGACACGGGAGAGCAGTTCAGTGGTTTCAAAAAGAAAAAAACATGCGCAGATGCACACATCTTTAAGAGAAAAAATGCACTAAAAACACATTTTACAGGAGGAAACTCTTTTCTTTCTAAATAGTGATTTGATAATGGTGGTTTTACAGTAACTGAACTACGTTATGATTTAATGGTACTTGAAAAACGTTCATACCCAGGATTCGCATCATAGCGATGTCATACTGAAATCAAACATTTGAGGCTATATCAATAGGTTAAATCAGAGGTGAAAAGAAGCTTTTAAAAGTAGTTTACAATCTGCCCAACATTTTACGTTAGTCTAATATTAGTATTTTACAATCTGCTCTACAATTGCATAGAATTGTAAAGGGTCATTCCTTTTTGGCTAAGTAAGCCCACCAGCTTTCCGTTGTGCCAATCGCAAAGAATCATGCTTGAACCTCAGAAACATATTTGAAAAGTTGGTAAGGCCGCAAAGCTGTTACTCTTTTGGCACCACCCAGAGGGCACGTGAAGCTTGAGAAATGCTACGGAAGTGAGTAACAGTGTATTTAAATATGATTTCTGCCAGCAAAACTCATTTTAATAAGAGAATGCCCATGGATTAGAAAAAAAAAAGAAAGATGGGCAGTACTGTTTTTAGCTATGTTTAATCTCAGTCTCGTTTTTTTCTTTTTTTTTTTTTTTTTGAGCAATCACGATTGCTTATTGCTTTCATTTGACTGTTTTGATGTCCTATGATTTTATTTTCCCCCCTCAACCCTCTGCAGCATCACCGTCGACCGGCTCCTCACGATGCTGCTCCTATAGCGAAAACAGTCTCCAGGTTGCATCCATATCCAACACACACACATACACCTACACATACATACCGACACCTACACATACACAAACACATACACACGTACACACATACACACAACTACCCACACATTCATGCCTGCACACAGACACAAACACATGTGCCTACACACACATACACATACCCCGCCCCCACGCACACAAACACTCATACACACAACTACTCACACACTCATGCCTGCACACAGACACAAACACACATGCCTACACGCACATACACATACCCCCACACACATACCCCCTCCCCCACACACAAGCCTTCCCCCCACACACACATTCGTGATTGCGAAAAACATAATTTGAATTCAAAAGATGACAAAATTCAAATTATTATTATTATTATTTCTTTTTTCTTTTTTTAAATAATAGTTTATGTGAAAAATGAAAAATACTGGTATTTCCAAAATTCATACAAATGCGGTCAGGCAAAAACAAGAAAAATAATTTACGGACCGCCGACGTCAGCCGGAAACAGTAAAAAATATATATATAGGTATTTTACTAAATTTGAAGCTTTACAAAAATAACTGAAGACCTCGGTGCAAGAAAGGGACAACTCCCCGATACGACGGTTTTGAATTTTACACTTAACTGAATAAAGAAAAATATTATCTTTCAAGCCACACAAGGAGACATCTCCAACCAATATTCAGTAAAATTTTAAAGGAAAGGAGATGTAACAGGTAACTTTTCGGGGGAAAATGGAGAAAAACATTTTTTTTTCTTTTTGTATTAATTCTTATTTATCATAAGCCTCATGTTGGCTTCTTATTCGAACCAAATATTATTTGGATAATTACAAAAAAATTCAATTTTTAAGTTTTTAGATTATTATAGGATCAGACCATTTGGCAATAAGTAGAACCCCTTGAAAGGGACAGGCCGACTTATCCGACATTATGGTTCCAAAACGGCTTTAGATACGACCCTATTTCTAGTATTTATAATTACGTTATGATATTCGCTGGTTGCTATGTCGTAAAACAATTGATCATAAGTTGAGTAAAATGTCACTTAAGGTTAATCCAGAAAGATAACTTAGTGCACAAATTCAACAAAAATGTATCGAGAAATGTTTACTCTAATAAACCTACTTTTCACTCCTAATTTGATTTTAATTAATATTATTATAAATCTCCTTCATTTACAAAATAAAAAAATTCAAACATCCACCAAGCAACACATCTAAGGCTTGGGCACCAGTTTTCTGCAACGACGCTTTTGTACAAATACTAATTTTGCCACCCGACTATTTTGGAACCAAAATGTCGGATATCAGCTCCCCTTATATAGCAGCCTTAGCAGTAAGATAAGGCGACTGGCTTGATTGATGACGAGGGTTGGCAAAGCTGGTGCCACGCTGCAACAAACGTCTCGTAGAGAAGAAACTGCATGATGCAACTAAATAATCCAAATAAAAGTTTTCATTTTGACTACAGTTTTCATTTCACGAGCTATCGGACATAGAAAAAAAAAAGCCCGATAAAAAAAGGCTAATTTCTTTCAGAAGTCACACAAACTGAGTTTAAAGCAAGACAATAAAATGTATCCTTACAAGAACCAACTTTCGTCTCCGGAGTCAAATAACCAAGAAACAAGGAAAATAATTTTGTTTCTCACATTACTTTTTATTAAGATCATTCATGTCAATTAAGAGATAATCAGATTTATGGAACCGTTAAATCCATTCTAGCTCAGACAATGTAAACTTGCAAACGTGAAAATGCCGACAGATAACGAAATAAACACAGGGGAGATATTTCCTTACTATGTAATTGCTCTATAAGTGTATTTAGATGTTGGATTAAATGAATGAAACAATGCTGTTGCACATGCGCATCTTTCTGCATTCTTCTCGTTATCAGTCAATAATAATTAACGAATCTTCTTCAAATGATCTAACATAACTCATTAAAATTTATGTACAACAAAAATGGAATCAAAAAAAAACTAAAATCTGCTCAATTTTAATATTTTATTGATGTTTTATTCTTTATTGATGTAAAACAAACAATAACTTAAGGATTCTTGGATTATACAACTAGATGTTGGTGCGAAAGTTTGTAAATGGAAAATAGAAAACTAACATCACAACCTTGTCAGAAGAGTGTTGCATTAGACCTTCTGCAGTTTCTATTGAAGTCAAATACAAACAGCAAAAAGAGGTACAAACTGAGCCCAAATGGTTCAGAGTTGCCCTAGATAACTGTACTAATACTTTTGATTTCGCTCAACTCGGTATAAGGGGTTGTCCATAAATTATATCCTGCTTTGAGGGGGAGAGGGGCTCGGAAAATTGTGACAGCTTGTGATAAGGAGGAGGGGGTAACAAGAACTGACGTCACGCTTTTTTATAAGACATGTTTATGAAAAATAGCGTGACACGTGACAAGGGGATAGGAAAGGTGAGGTGTAACAGTTAGTGAAAAAGAGGGAGGGAGGGTAAAAAATGTTGAGAAAAGTGTAACATCATATACGGACAGCCCTTAAGTACAAAATAAATAGGTACATCGCAAGAGAAAATAGATGTACCATAAATAATTACGCGCAATTTAATTTTAACAATATTAAGTAAAACAAAATACATTTCGAATACAAAATGAAGCATCTTTAAAATTCGATTAGCTTTTTTTTTTCTGAAATCACACCATTTTAAGAGTTTTTGAAGTAGTATTTAAGAGTATGGAAATATAGACCTTTTTCTCTCTCTTGAGCTTCACGCATCGCTATCAGGGGGAAGGTCTGAGAGGGGGGGAGACAAAGTTCCAGATGAAATGCGAAAATAATTGACGGGCACTTACTAATGCGGATGGAAAATCCAGAATTTTCATACATAAATGACAAAGCAAAAGCTGATGTTCAGCAGAGGATATTAAGTGCTTTAAACTTCCTACAAGTGCACTTTTAAAGCTAAGAAGTATGAGTCGGTTTCATCGAGATACGTTGAGCAAAATTTGTTTCAAGAGAAAAACAGTATATTTAGCTGTAGCCATGCCTTTTAGACTAACAACTTAGTCGAAAGAAGAATATCTCCTGAAGGAAGTGTTATTGTCCGTTTTTCATGAGAAGGCACTTCGAACCAGAGTCGCGGTGGAGTCTACTTTGCAAGAGCAATTAATTTTCTTCCATGCTAAGTTAAGAACCTAAAACCCTCCAAGTGCAATTCTAACTTGTTGTAACCACTCCTCCCCCCCCCCTCGACCAACACACAAGTTTTTAGTATAAGTTTAGTTTTAAGTATTTCCCCATTATTGGCAATTTTAATGTGGCTCAGTGGTTAACTCTTTAAACATCACCAACATTGGCCGAATTAAAACCAGATTTAAAAATTAAAAAAAAAATCGCCAAATTTTTCGCCAAGTTGGCGACAAAACTTGGCGGCCAAAAGCTTGGCGATATATCGCCAAGTGTTTGACAAACTATAACACCACTTGAGTTAGCATTGAAATTAAGAATGATTTCCCCCAAAAAGAGTAAAAGACCCCCTTAGGAACATCCGAATGCAACCAAAAGGGAAGGTGCACAACTAGACCCCATTAGGAGTCTACGTACCTAATTTAAACTTTCTAGGACAAACCGTTTTTGAGTTATGCGAGGCACATACGTACATACACAGATACTCACATACATACGGACGTCACGAGAAAACTCGTTGTAATTAACTCGGGGATCGTCAAAATGGATATTTCGGGTGTCTGTACGTTCCTAGGCATATATCCACGTGTAGTTGGGTCGGAAAAAACTTAACATTCATTCGGGGGTGAGCAAAATGGAAATTAAGACCGATTTTTGAGTGAAAATTTTTTCGCGAATACAATTCTTCCCTTTTTGTAAAAGGAAGTAAAAAAATATTAAAATTATATTGCATTAAATTGTTTCAGGTATTCGATGTAATGATAATTAAACAAGTGTTGACATAGTATTAACTCGTGCTCCAGACATTAGCTGCCCTTTGCATTATGTTTGGTGACTAGGCGGTCCTAGAAATTATTTACACAGCGATCGAAATCGAGCTTTATTGATGCTAATGGCAATTCTACGTCCTATTAATTGCTCTTCCTTTTTTCTTTTTTTTTTTTTTGGCTAGTTAAGTACACAATAGTGTCAAACTTATAGCCAACTGGAGTCAATGCTTCATTATTTTCATAATTGAAATTTTATTACGACTCAATGAACCACAGTGTTGTTCTACGCTAATGTGCCCATGGATCCATAAGATTAATGTAAAATAGCATGAACTCGTGTTGCAAACAATATGTACTCATCCTTGTATTCTGGTCGGTGACGAAGGATGCTTGCGATTGACACAACTGTTAAAATATAGCTTTTTTGAAGCTACTTTTAGTATTAATTCACATATTGATTCCTTCTTGTTTTTTAGCTAGTTAACAGTAGTCAACATTGTCGGCTTTACGATTTTTTTTTTTTTTTTTTTTTTTTGTATTTTTATTTTGATTCGCGGAGTCCAATGTTTCGCATAACACTGTTTGATGGCCACTACTATAAAATTTGTAACATTTGTGCGATATAAATTTCTGAGAAAGTGCTAGTTCCGGGGGTAAAGATTCAACATGGGTCAATGTCCCCACCCATCTCCAGAGAACAAAATACTAGAGGATCGTATGGACGCTTCATCAACCTGGAACAAGAGGTTAAGTTCCTTGGTCTCATTCCACGTAAAATTAACCTCAAGTAAAAATCTTTTTTTTTTTTTTTTTGGATCGACTATAAGGCTCCACAAAACATAGCGCTTCGTAACATCTTGAAGGAATATTCTCCGATAAAAAATATTTGAAAGTTGGAGTATTAGACGCAGCTTAACACGATTACAACAAAAAAAAAATCCCAGAACGAAATTGTCTCATAATGAACGTCAACTTTCCAAACACCACGAAAATACGCTTAAATCTTAATTTAAAGGCGAAAATAGAATTAATTAATCTTTTCTCCTTATGAATGAACATTATTCTTCTCAAAATAAGGCGGAAATTGAATTTAAAATGAACTATTACTGTGTACGTAAACTGGGATGAGAACAGAAGGAGGAAATACTATTTCGGATTTCAAAAAATCACCTTTTTCCTGCAACAATGTAATTGACATTTCAATTTTTCTTCATTTAGCCAGAATAACAGAGAAATGATTGCGAAATTGCGTGATGACGAGCAAAATGAACCAACACCACAAGAATGCTTCAAGGAAAAGATAATAGAAGGAGTGTATGGGCAAACATCAAAATGTATTTTTCCAATTAAAATGACTGATGCTTTTATAAGGATATATTTACTTAATACTCTTAATAACAACATACAGTATAGTTCCTTTGACAGTTAAATTTAAAAGGTCACTAAGAAAAGTATTCATTAAAGTTAAGTTGTCAAAACGATATTCTTATTTCGTTATTTCATTAAACTGGAAGGGATGGACGAGATCAGGGTTGCCACTCAATTTTGGAAAAAAAATTCCCTGTGTTTTCCCTGTATGAAAATAAAACATTACAAACGAGCGAGCACTGATTATTTGGAAAAGAACATTAATATCTTAATAATTTCACCACAGGGTAAAAAAACGAAACACAAATTTCTAAATAAATAAGGGAAAATAAATACTAATTCATAATAACTGAAATAATAGCATGGTGGTTGAATATATTCAACTTTTTATTCAAAAAAAAAACTTTTCTTAGCCATGGACCTAAAAGTGTATAAGTGACCCAGAACAAAGATTATTGACGACTAATTTCATACACTCTAAATTATCATGAAATTCAAGATTCTATTTTTATGATAAATATTTTAATATTTACTTTAAAAAAAACTTAAGCAAAATTACCATTTTTTATTTTACTTTATTTCTGATTTTTATTAATTTTCACATTATAATTATTACAATTTATTTAATTTTTGGTAGTTTATATATTTGGGAATTGATTTTTGTAACTTTAATTTAAGAAGGAAAAAAATTCCCTGTATTTTCCAGGTTTTTGAGGAAATTTTCGAAATTCCCTGGATTTTCCCTGTTTTTTTGTTGATTTTTGAATTCCCTGTGTTTTCCCTGTTTCTTCAGGTTTCCCGGTGGAGTGGCAACCCTGGAGATTCAATTAAACTACTCTGACGGCACATGCGTATTGCAGAACGATTGTTAAAATATCTTAAGCTCTTAAGGATGTTATTTATGACAGCTATATAAAACCAACACGCAACAAATAAAGGTTAATATTAATATAGAAACTGCCCGTCAAGGTACGACGGATGAAAATTGCTTCTACATTTGAACCAAGCAATTGCCTGTTTGATGATATTTTGATAGTTGAAATTTTAACCCTAACTCCAATGGATCAACCCTAAACTCCAGTAGATTAGCGTTCATCGTTGACCACTTTTTCGTTTCTTCATTCCCCTGAAATGGCAGTCTTACCAGTAAAACAGTTAAGTTACCGGATCCAGTTCAACCTTGTCACAATAAAGCCTTTCCCTGCATGTTGAACATTACCAAAACATATTATCAAATTATCATGCCGTGGCGCGAGTTTCATTGTTGATGACGTCAGGAGCGTTACTCGATCATTGGCTATTACATATATGAGGATAAGGTTATAGAATGCATAAAGTTACCTAATACAGTAAAGACTCATTAATCCGGAGTAATAGCGGATCCAGGTCGAAAGAATTTATAAGAGTGCGGATTAAACAAAATAACCTACAAATTGAACCCAGGTAGATAAACAAGCCACCTGTACACAGTAAAAATTGTATTTTGAATTTTAAGAGACTGAAACATATAGCTGCATAACAGAACATTACAAAACTACATAACAAAAATCCAAAATATGGCCCATAAAAACACATTTCTGCGTTAACTCGACTTCTATTTAAACAGTATACGGACGTCTAGATGGCTGCATGGATTAAGCGAAATCCCGATTAATGAGGGTTTACTGTACATAAGGCTTTTATTAATAACATTGAGTTACAATTTATCACAGGTACAAATAAACCACTTTATTTTTCAATATTTTAAGTTCATGTAGAACATTTGTGAAAACTCTTTAGCATTAATAAAAAAATAAAATTTGTCAAGTCGATATATTTGGTTGTTCTAGTACCAATAAATCGAAACCTTTCACCTATAAAGGTTTCCGATGATGAATTTCGTGAAATGCCGGGAGACGCTGATTACATATCGTTCGGAAACCTCGACTACAAAGAATGAAAGAGAAAAGCTGCAAATTTTGAAATCAATCATCAATATTAAATCGTGGCTAGCTTGTTCTCAAAAGTCCTTGGATAGCAGGACCAAAACTTCCACTAAACCTATATTCATGTTAATCTACTTGTCATCTAAATAAAAATTTTCTTCACGTTATTTTAACTTCCATTCTCACTCTCTCCCTCGCTCTCATCATCTGCTTGCTGAAATGCTAAAAACTTCGTGTTTTTCTGTAAGGGGTCGGCCACAAATGAAGCAGGGGTGATTGTGAGTTCATCAAAAAATACCTGAAAGTTTCAAAGCGAGAATGGGGGGGGGATAACCTTTGGCCCCTATTACTTAAGTGCACCTTTGGCATAGTATTAAATAGTTCTGAGTCAAAATATTGTGTGTACATTTGATAAAATTTTTAATGGGTTACAAAGTTACTTTTGTGCTGGTGTTATACAAATTATCTTGACATTTGTACATCTTAAGGGATAAGTGTCCATCTTAAGGCTCTTGCAGGTATATTTGATGAGTATTATGTAATTTTAAAAAATTGCGGAGGTAGGGAGATAAAAGCATAACAAAAAAAAACATAATTCCGGTATTTTCGGACATAAAAATACCGGAAATACGTCCGAAAATACCGGAAATTCGGTAAAATACCGGAACGCAATCACCCCTGATGAAGTCACGTTTTGAGGGGGAAGGGGTTCGTGAAACTATGGGTAAGTGACAAGAGGGAGGGAAGGGGTAATAAGTGAGACATCACACATTTGTTTTTCAATATGCTTATGAAAAAACATGTGACAAGGGAAGGAGAAAAGATGAAGGGTGATACTTTGTGACAAACGGAGAAAAGGTCAAAAAGTGAGCCATCATTTATGGTTCATCATCACTTCAGTTAAGAAAATAAACATGGCTGACGTATGAAAGAATAATCATTATTACATGAAATTAAATGGATACTAAGCGCGCAAAGTAACAAAATAGATTCAATTAACTATCAGTTTAGGAAATTAAATCACACGTTGATGCACAGCAGGATAGCACAATCATCTTAACATAGTTGTAAGAAATCAAATGAGTTCCAAGAGAACGAAATAACAAATAACTTCCAATTAAAATTCAATTAAGAAATGAAACGTAAACTGATAAATGGATGAATAATTACATACTCTTTGGAATTAAATGAGTTATAAGTGCACTAAGCGAAAAAAACTACACTTAACACAAATACTAGTACTTTGCATGGGAGCTCACGGGAGCTGATCTCCTGCACTTCTTTCCCATTTATATGAATTTTCAAGTCTTAGGCACAATTCAAACTATTTACGCAGTAAAATACATTCTGGAGACTATAGGGCTCCCACATTTCTTTTGTAAGACGACGCACTTTAACCTTAACAATGAAACTCGGAAAAACTAACACTATGATGTGAAGCTGTTAGCTTTCAGAATTTACAGTTCGTGAATGAAAGAAAGCAACGTAACTAAGTTATGTATTAGCATGCCAAATAAAGTGTAGTCCAGTTAGCGGCCTTTAACCCGAAAACCTTAATCCAGAATTATCAATAATGGTTTCCATTTAAAATTTCCATATTTTGGGCAATGTTGTAAAGTGCAATCTACCGCTTTTAGTTACCGAATTGGAGCCGGAAGGCGCCATTATGACTAAGAAATGAACTTTGCATATTTTAGTTAATTTCTTGTGAAAGTGTCAAATTAATTAATAAGCGGTAGAACGAATTGTGACATAGCCATAGCTTTCGTATAAAAACTGAATTAAGAAGAGCTTACAACTAAAATCAAACACTGTTAAAATATATTACAATATATACTTTGCTAATATAAATTTCTAAAAATAATTTAAATAAAGTTTTTAAGTTTAATTTAACTTCAACAAAAAATAGAATAAATATAATTTTTAATGGTAAAGGATGATTATAAATTAAAAAAGAAAGAAAAATCAATGAGTAGCATTGAATCCGTAATGCAAACAATGAATGTATAACAATTTTGTATGAAAATTATAATTGCGTTTCAAAAGTAAAGCTTTTTAGGAGTAAATGTTTGTAATTATTGATTGTTTTCATTCATAACAAGAGTTTTAGAGTTATAATTTCTAATAGCTTAGATAATAAAAAACGCACATTTTCTATAATTCACAATCTTCGGTAGTGTGATTGGTAGTACAAGAAATGTTACATGTTTTGCTTTTTTTTTTCACGATCTAAAATATGTGAAGTGCAAAACAACGTGTTTTATGGGATATATTTGCCCCCTCCCCCTTTTTTTTTTGTTTCCGTTTGTTTTTGTTTTTTAAAGTACACTTCCCCTTCTGTACTTTTCCGGACTATTTTTTTAACAAAAATCCGCAGAATAAACAAAATTATTGAAAAAATAGTTTTAAAAATTGGACACGAAGTAACAGTAAAACTCTTCAGAAAGATGGCAGTACAATTTTCTTTGTATATTAAACTGACTAGTGGCGCCATCTCTTAAACATTATCAGTACTCTTTAAACTATCGTCAATACATAAAAATCATCGATGGACCACAATATCTGAAGTCAGGATCGTATTTAATCCTCCTCCATATCCAAAGCTATGAAAAAATAGAATAATTATAGAAAGGTGCTCATACTAACCATATCCCCCTCTAATTTTAATCCTTCTCTCCTACGAAAAGTTTTCTCGCGTAGCTAGTGTCTCAGTAAATCAAGTTTTTTCTTTAAATTAAGAACATGCGATTTTAAATACGTACAGCTTGGCCATTTCAAGCTTACTTTCACCCATTAAATTAAAACTCAAATGTACCTCACAAGATTATAGAAACAAGATGTCACTCAAAAATATTTTTAAAAGAACATCTGAATACTTTTCTATTTAAAACTGGATGTGATGTAAATGTAGAACTAGGAGTATATATATAAAAGTTAAGTAAAAGCTCTATAAAATATTAATATATATAAATCAGGGGTGAATTTGAAAAAAAAAAGTTGCAGAACACAAATGAGGAATTAATGAACGCTAAGAAATGACCAATTTTATAAGAATGGAGAATTTATTGTTCCAGAAAAGCAGCACCAGAGTGGTTTTCCAGCACCCAAATCACCCCTAATATAGGTACATTGTACCCTAATATAGGTAATAAAGTACATTGCACAACAAACCACCACTGATATGGTTTTTTTTTTTTTTTTCCTTTCTTATAAATATATATTATATATGTAGGCAAGTATGAACAAGAAATTCAGAAAATAAACCTAACAATGCCTTTTTTTTTGCTTAATGAAAAGTTAATGACAGTAAAAAATATAAAACAAATCAAAATCAAGCAAAAATTAAATGGAGAAAGAAACAAGCAAAGCAAATTAAATAAACAAAATAGCAAAGAAATGGAGAAATAAGAAGAAACAAATTAAATAGAGAATGAAACAAAGTAAAACAAAAAAAAAAAAAAAAAAAACAGTAAAAATGCCAGTAACTATAAACTAAGGTGATATCTTGTGAATAATGTCGATATAATAATACAAGGAAATAGGAATTGCATGGCAAATTCCTGCAAATTAATTCTAAACTTAAAATAGGTCAAACAACAATTTCTAAGCAAAAAATCTCTAATCACTCATATGTAAAAACGATTTAATCGAATTTAAATTAAAAACAACATTTTTGCATAAAGGCAAATTAATCTAGGACAAACAGAAATAGGCTAGGGCAAATAGTAATACATTTTAAAAACTAATTTTTAAAAAACTAAATTTGTATACAATTTGGGTATTTTAAAGCTAACAGTGCCAAGAAAGGAAGCTATGAAAAATGACTACTTTTTCATAGCTGTAACCAAAGATAGCCTAAAATATGGTTTATTTCAAAAAATTCGCCCGAACCCCCAATCAAAAATGAGTTATCCCCCCTCCCATCCAGAAATGACCCCCTCCGTAACCTAAAGCTGAATCTTCTGTTCGGGACCATCAGTATAATGCAAAATGCCTAGATTCAAAAACCCTTTCAAGGCACTCTCTTGTATGTATTTACAGCTAGCTTTTATTATAATTCACTTATTGTCAGTAAACCGATTACTTTCAGATTGTTAAAACCGGTTGCAGCCTAAAATTTCTGTGGGTTTTTCTTTCCCCTTAGTATTTATATTTTATCAATATGCATAGCAATAATGTTATACAGTAGAACCTCATTCATCTGGACTAACAGAGGATCCAGTTTGTAAGAATTAACGAAAGTACAATTAAAACAAAATAACCAAAAAGGGGTTGTGCACAAATGTCACATTTTTGACCCCCCCCCCCTGTCACATGTCAAACTATTTTACACAAACATATTCTCATAAAAATGAACATGGTAGTACACTTTTTGTAACTATAGTCGGATCTCGATAACTTCTGGCTTATAACTCGAATATTCCTTTATCTTGCATTGGGTCCCAAAACTCTTGAGACTGTTGTGGAAACTTCCCATTACTCGAACTACCAATAATTCGAACGTTTTAGCCGGTCCCTGGGACTTTGAGTTATCGAGAGTTTACCGTAACTCTCTCCCTCCTTCTTATCATAATTTCATGAACCCCTCTTTCCCACTCAAAGAAAAACATTTGTGGACAGCCCCTAAATTGAGCCAAGGTACATAAACAAACTGTTGTACACAGTAAAAATTGTATTTTGAACGCAAGAGAACAAAATATAAAACCGCAAACTTGTGCAAACTTGCCTTCTATTTATAAAGTATGTGCATCTAAATGGCTATTCGTATTAAGTAAAGTCTGGTTTAATAGGGTTTGATTCAATGAGGGTTTAGTGTATTATAAAGTCAATACTTCAACTCAGGCCCAGGCTAATAAACTTTGGAGCTCCCCTCCCTGCAAAATATTAGCAGGGCCCCTAACTGCCGACTGGATTTTTATGCTAATAAGGGCTGTGCGCAGTTTTAATGACATACCCCCCCCCCTCACACACTGCTGGTAAGTAGATCCGGGCCTGCTTCAACTATCTCATCAGACTCATTCCAAATCTAAATGACAGTCGTCCAAATCCATAGCGCAATTATGCTTAAGCTTTTTAAAACTTTTTCTTCCTTAATAATGTGAATACCTTCATTTATTTCATATGTGCAGGGCCGAATTTAGACTTAACGGGGCCCTAAGCTGTTTCAGGTATGGGGCCCCCTTTTGTAGTTTGAACAATGTTTCTCTTGGTAGTGTAAGAGGAAATTTTTAATTTTTTCTCCTTTACTATGTTTGTCTCTTTCCTATAATACATACAGCAATACTTTTACTTTTTTGATAATTTTACCCTGATGTCCTTTTTGGATTGGCCGTAAGAGGGGGAATGGTATCAAGAAAGTGACACAGGACTCTCCATTCAGTGGAGTATAGAATATCCCCAATCGTAGGGGGTCCGGGGGATTCTCTCCCAGAGGAAAGCTTGAAAAATAGACATAAAATTCTTCATTTTGAAGCCATATAAAATGTAGTTTGCACTACAAAAATATCAGGACAGGAATCGGCAAATAAAACTTTTTTAAAGTTATATATTCTTTCGCAAATTAAGATAATGCACTGTAAAAATTGTTTTTGATTTGACAAATCATTGACAGCAGTTGACAGTGAGAAAGAACGTGGGAATAGAAAAAACAATGCATTGTTACTTGCTCATATTGGCTTCAGTACAATTAGTTTTTAATCATCCCTCCAACCCACCGACAAATACAACAATGAATTAAATATCAAATGATCAATTGTAAAAAATGCTTTAAAAGAAATAGTGTATAGATTTAGAAAATAGGTAACAAGAGATTAATATATTACCCATTTGAACAATTCGTAATTTATATACTTGATAAGAAATAAAATTAGAGCCCAACTTTGCTTCAAATTTTCAAAGACTTATGTAATTATTTTCAAGGACTCCAGAACAATAAAAAAAATTGACTCACTTCATTTGTACTTTCCAGTCTCTGATATTTTAGTACTTGATTCTAAGTTTTTACACTCCTGTTCTAACTTCGTAAGCTATGTTAAATTTAAAAGAAAAAAAACGTAGATTTCTCATGACAACTTCTCCTCAGTTGCGAGTGGGACAGAAAATGAAAAGAAATAGAGGTAGAGTATTTTTTCCCATACTAACAGATTAACAATATGCAGAAGAAGTAAAATAAAAGCAAGCAACACCAAAAGAATTTCCAAAATACTGCATTCGGAATTACATAAATAGCAAGACATGAAACATGTGAGTCACAAACATTTGTAATATGTTCCGGGCCCGATTAAGATATCGAGGGGCCCTAGGCCAAATTATTTTTTGGGCCTCCCTGTGTTCAAACTTTATAACTTTATCCGTTGGCTGAAACAATTTTAACCATTGACTAAAGTAATTTCAGCCATTTGGGGGCCCCTAAATATCGGGGGCCCTAGGCCTGGGCCTAGTTTGCCTATTCAGTAATCAGGCCCTGAATATGTTTCAGAAATGTAAAAACCATGGTTTTTACATTTTTTTAGCAGGATAATGCAAGGAGCTGAATTTGACATATATTGGCATTCCTTCTTCCTACTCCCTCCCTTTTGTGGTTTGTAGCCACTTTTCCAAATTTTCAAGGTTTTCAATACTAGAAAATTAAATTTTTTTAAGTTTTTTTTTTTTTTTTTTTTTGAAAAAATCAGTAGAAGACTGTTATAATGCACACCTTGGGACCAAAGAGTTTGCATTATACAGGTTTTTACGTTATATAGATCATTTCACAAATTTTGAAACTAATATTCAGAATACAGCTAGATATTAGCAAAGAATCAGTTTTATCTGCAATGAGCATTAAAGTACTAATATTACATTTAGTCATTCACAAATATATTTCAAGAGTGAATTATCCTGACTTATTCTAGCTTCATGGTTTGCATAACAGCTGCATTTTCGGGAGCCATCTGGTATTTTCTGTTTACTGCAAGTATTAATTTTTATTAAAAAGCTTTGAATTAAGATAGGAAGATGAAAAACTGTTTCAAAATTTAATTTTCCTATTAAGTTCCATGATTGCAAAGCAAAACAGAGGGATTTTTTAAACTTCAAAACCTATTGTTTACTTCTGAAAAGTTATACGGTTTATAGAGAATTGCATTGTATAGGTTGGGGGCCCCTAGCAAAGCGGAGGTCCTAAGCTATAGCTTGCTTAGCTTGTACATAAATCCAAGCCTGCCTAGGGGTGTCGTGGTTGGCTACTAGGGGTTGTATATTTTCATAGGATGTATATTGCGCTATTTTTAGGTGATGTTTTGAGAAGTCTTTTGGGGGGGGGGTGCTCTTGGGAAGGTGATTTAAGGCATTTGAGGGTGGATCATCATGATCTTAGGAGAGTAGACATTTTTATAAATATTTAAAAGTAAATGATCAAAGTACTGAATGGTCAATCATGAGATACAGTGGCTAAAGAACCGGAAAAGAAGATAAATAATATTTAGGACAAATAATCAATTATAGATTTCATTAAACATATATATTTTCCATTCAAGGGTGTTTCAAACAAGAGCCCTCCCTCCCCAAGTACATATTAGAAGATATATGTGAATGAATTCAGTTTTTATGTGCATTTGAAAGTAATCTTTAGAGGGGAAACAATAAAAACATAGTAAATAAAAACCAATACATAGAAAAATTATTTATTTAAACAATTAAATCCCAGAAGCAGTTATTTAATTTTAAAAAAAAAAATCTACATTATATTTTCGACAAAAAAAGAACAAGAATTTTTGTGAAATATAATAAGGCTCTTTAACTTCACTATAATTTCTACCTAGAATTGCAATCAGTCAAAACATAATAAATTAACAATCTTAAGTGAACTTGTAAAGGGGATATGCATACACAGGACTCTCACCAAGCAAACAAAAAAAGTGAAAACAAGTTAAATAATTTCATAAAACTTTTTGTAAAATAATAAAGAGGCATCAGATTTATCCTTACATTCATTCTTTTCAGAAAACATTTCTAAAGAGAATCACAGGACAAAAAAATTTATCACATGCTGTGTAAGTATAGTTTCCTAATTAATGAACATTTCATTATATATCTTACTTTCCACTTATTACATTGAAATGGGCTTAATCTATCCACACAATGAAAGTTTTATAAAATGCTTCTCTAATCTAGTACCTTGAATATTTTTAGTCCCCAATGCTTCTCTTTGTATTCCATAATCATACTTCATTTATACAATTCAGCTCGATTCTGAAGATTTCACAAGCAATGAGCATTTTTGACAATGACATTTCACAGTAAAAGAAATGTATTACTCCAATTTTATTTTTTTCCCAGAGAAAAAATGTCTAAGGTTGCTTATATTATGTTCTCTAGTTTTTATAAAATATTACTGGAACAATTCAAACTTTTCAAATAGTCCGGAAAAGTTGTTGGAAAAAATATATGAAACGTTTGCAGTTCGCCGGTACGTGCCGATCTCGATCTGTCAACTTTTTCTTTCCCCCTCCTTCGATAGCACATTTGAAAAGAAACTGAAAGATCTAAAAATCTAATCACAAGAGAGCAGAAAGAGCAATCACTTTATATATATATATTTTCCTAATTATTATTCAATAGGTTCTGAAAAAGGAAGTATGAGATCGGGAATTTTAATACTATGTCAATAATAGTGAAACATAGCTACGATTTTCAAAAAAAAAAAAATCAAAACAAACTAGTGCTTTGTGTCGTCTCCGAAAGGATAATTAATGACGCAGGTCCAATTAATATCTTGATTATCGGGTTTAACTTTGTTTCTTGGAAATCTTAACGCCGGCGGTGATTACTTTATTTTCCCTTCCCTTCGTGTGAGCAGAGATTTTAGATCCCCACCGCGATGAGGAATGTGTCACCGTTCAAGCCCCCCGAGCCAAACATTTAAATTCCAGCAAGAGCTGCACGTGCAGGGGATTCCGGAAAAGTACGGAAATGCAAAAGATGCCGAAAAGAGTTGCAGAATAAAAAACAGAATTATTTTGGAGCGATCGAGTTCAAACATCACACAAACCACTTTGCACGTCTATTTCACTCCGGTGATTTTTTACACGCGTATTGTTCGTTCGCGATCAAAGCAATAGCGAAGGAATGCAAAAATTTAACCAAAACTCACCCCATTTTGGCACAATCTTTAGTCATTTAAGCAAGAAATAGCCATCTATCTTAAAATCGTACGCTCATGTCCTGGTCTTGGCAGCCATAACAATGTGGGAGGACCGGAAATCGAGATTTAGTGCATGCGCAGATCGAACTTCAACAGCAGCAATCTGCCAGTCACGGCGCTGAATCGCGGCGTTTGGCAACTTTAGATCAAAGCTCGGACGCTAAATTATTATTTATGTTAATCAAAACGGAAAAACGAGGAAGGGTTTCTAATGAATGAATATTTATTACTGGAGAGATCCGTTATGCTTTCTAAATCCGTGCGAACTGGATAGCAATTGGCATGCGTTTTTCATCTTTTTTCTCGGGAAAAGAATAAGGAACTATCGAAGGAATCAATATTTTATGTCAGTCAGTATTGAGTATGGGAGAAAACGGAAGATTGCTCAACTGATATATAAGTCATATGATGAATTTTCAAGGGAATAAAATTTATTTCAATTACAGAAAAGACGACACTAGCATCTGGCGTTATTTGTGGATTTACGATAGTGCTTAAAGTAACTTCGGGAAAGCTCGTTAATAACAACAGTTAAAAATATGACTATTTAAAGTTTTCCTCCTCTCTCACTCTCTTCGTCTTTCCGTAATTATTTTAAACAATTTGCTATCCGTTAAGAGTTTTTTTTTTTTTTTTTTTTTTTTTCTCATTTACTCTTTTGACTTGCATTATTTTCGTTCGTAAGAGAATGGAGCAAAGCAAAATTGTTATGAAAACGGACATTTTTCACAATAAACTAATTGGAAATTTATATTGAAAACTAAAGAACATAGTGATATTGAGAACAGTATATTTTATAAGAGAACTTCTATTGAAGTGTTATTTTTATCGCAGTTCACAAAGTTGGAGGGGAGATCACAAACATGGGCAGAGCCCGCCACTGCATTTGGTGCGAGACGGCAAGTTTCAGATAATGTGTAAGGTTTAAATCACAATAAAAAATATTATTTTTAGGCAGCAACAAATTGTAAACACCCTGAAGCATTTTTTAAACGATAAATTACAATTTATGTTACAATAAAACTTGCATTGAAATTGTATTTTTCATTTTTGAAAGTAAATTCGTGCCTTTAAAAAAAGGTAGAAAATAATCACTTCGACCCAAACAAGGGGTAAAGTAAAAAGTAAAATGTGTGAAAGAAATATTTTCAATTTGATCAGAGAAAAATATTTTTCATCAAATAAATTTTAAAAAATTAATTCAGTTCTTTCCTCCATGTATTGGATGTAAAAGTACCAGGCACTATTTAAGAACTGCAATCCTTGATTAACTAAGCTATAATTTGTGAGAGGTGCCCATCTGGGGGGGAGGGGGGTCATGGCGCAGGACTGCGCCATTGAAATTTTTAGTGGGTGGTGTTTTGACGGGTATTTTTCTCATTTTGAGGGGAGAGTTCTTGCTTTGGGGGGGGGGTCTTCGCGATATTTAGGGGGGTGCGCCCTTGCTCTTAGGGGAGTGGGCACCCCTGAATTTGTCAGAGACAAATTCAAATGTTTCCAAAAACCATCTTGAACATGAACTATTTAAACGTATTTAAAAACTTGTGGCGACATTACTCAATTTAAAATACGTGTTTAGTAGCTGGCTAAAAGATATTTTCTGCACATTTACTCAACTGTTAAGGTAAAAAAATGACTAAAGGAGTAAAAAAAGCAGTAACTTTCTTTGATTTTCAGCAAAACATACAAATCCCAGTGAATGAACATGTGTTCATTTTTCCCAATTTTTCTAACGAATGATTGAACACCCCTCGATCTGAAAACCATAGCATTCTGCATTCATTGAAACAGTTAAATTAAGTACGTAGGGAAGGGTGGCCCAAAGCGAGTAGGCCCTTCGTATGCCCCTCCCCCCCCACATGGTATGTACGCGGCGATGCATACGTATGTCGTGTTTACATGAACACATCCGAGTTTTAATCAGTCCCAGCGAAGCAACAGTGAAGCGGCATGGCGCAACCAGGCTTAAAATTTAAAAAAAAATGGTAAATTTCTTTTTAAAAAAATGAAGTTTTGTAACTTGTAATTAGGCGAAGACCAGGTTTTTTTTTTTTTCTTTTTTGTCAATAATATTACGTTATTGTGACACCATCCACCTACAAACTACGATAGTCATTTCGTTTGTATCTTTTTTTTTTAATTTAAGGTTATAATTACTGAAATAAAAAACGTGCCTTCGGGCAAAGTGGGTGTAGGATTTAATCATATATTTATTTATAATTTCTTGACTCGTGTGCTGACTTAGATTTTCTATTTCAATAGGAAAAGTATAACTTTAAAAAGTTTTTTTTTTAGGATGGCAATCAATTAGTCTATTAATTTAATCAGTTATTTCTTTATGTCTTATAAACAAATCTGCTGACTTTAAATTGGATAAGTACCACTTTTATATATATATTAATGGCAGGTAGCTAGTCAATTATTTTAATCATTTATGACTTCATATTTGACTT
The DNA here is from genome assembly GCF_026930045.1 of Uloborus diversus. Taxonomy (NCBI): domain Eukaryota; kingdom Metazoa; phylum Arthropoda; class Arachnida; order Araneae; family Uloboridae; genus Uloborus; species Uloborus diversus. The sequence goes on from NC_072740.1 coordinate 136,455,116, forward strand.
GCAAATGTACTAAATCACAATTAGTTAAGCTTACCCGCTTTGGGCTCCTTGATAGGGCAAAGCCAGTTTTTTAAATGTTTGTAAATTGATAATAAATAAATATTGGGTTTTAAATAATACAAAAATCTCTATTTTGAAGTTCAAGAACGCTGCTAGGAAATAAAACTGAAAATGTTGCGATAAAACTCCAAAAGCTATACAATTTTCGAGCGTTCTTCGAAAATTACCAGCTTTGGGCAACCCTACCCTATATTGAGAATGTGATTTATCTTTTGCAGAATTTAAAAATAATAAAATTTATAACTATACAATTATTATTTATCAAAATAGTTGGATACACAACCATTCTTTAGAAGAATGAAATAGTGATGCACATTCTATATTTTTTTCAGGAAAAAATAAGCAACAAAGGTAACCAAACTGGTGACAAATAGCTTAGAATTTCCAGGAAGAAAGCTATTGTAGCCAATTCATCTAGAAAAATTCTTTTGGGATCTTTTTTAAAAAATAAAAATACTACGTATTGTTCATTCACTGAGAGGCGTTCATTCACTCGTCGGACTACCCTATAATCCACAAGGAGAATGCACGTGTATTAGCATCTCATTTTTAAGCATTTTCGCACTGCCAATTTAGATTTTGCGTAATAACAGACATCAACTGCTACCGCTCGGTCGTTATTGCACCGCTAAGCGCTCATCACTACACTCCATAACAAAACATAACAAGCGAGTCGATCTAAGTTATTTATTTAATTTGCGTTGCAGACAGCTGAAAAAAATTTTGCTGCTGTGCAAAGAAGTGTAAAAAAGTTAGTAAAATTTTTATTTAAGTTGATGATTATAGTGATACGTCAAACTTCTCTTTTCCACTACTTTAAATAAGCGTTTCCGCTAGTATAATAGTTTTGATACCTTTTTTCCTTTCTTCGTTTATGTTATTTTATTCATTTATTTATTTTCTTTTGGATTTTTAAAATTTTATTTTATTTGCACATTTATTTTACATGTTTATTTTTATTTATTTATTATTTTTTTAAATTTATTTTTTTTTAAATTTATTAATTATTTTTTTTATTTATTTACATGTTTATTTTAGTTATTTATTATTTGTATTTCTTCAACTAAGAGCACGTACAGTCGTTTAAGTAAACCCAGAAAAAAGGAAGTGCTTCATGCCTAAAAGACGACATTTAATCACGACATCATTACATTATGCACACATATTATGACATAATAAAAAAAAAAAATAGTTAGCACTTATTTCTTTGGAGGTTACTTCACAAAGAAATTCTTAAAACATTTTTACTTCCAGGAAACGATTTGTATAATAAGGAAATTCTAAAAAAGAAACTCGGTAGCAAGAGGTCTGATTATGTACTAGCACTTCATATTTATCAACACATAAAACAAGTTTGCAACCGCTTTTAAGTTTAATCCGCATTTTAAACTATTAATCTAAACAATGATAAAGGTATCACTTCGAATTTCGTTCCAGGTATGCTGTTCGAAATTATTTTATTTCATTTTGGGGGGTGCACGTCAAGAGAGATTTGTTTTCTCTGAGGGACAAGTCAGGGAGAGAAGGGGCCACACGTAGGCATAACATATCATCCATTAAGTGTGAAATAATGTCAGGGCCTGATTAACGCACGGTCCGGCGGGTCCGTGGACCTGGGCACCACAAATTTAGGGGCACTAAAATAGACTAAATTAAATTACTTCCTTTTTTCTCTGTTAAAGGGAAAGTTCCTTCTCAGCTTTGAAAATAATCAAAAATCGTTTGAGAAGATGCGCTTCTCAGGATAATTTACAGGCGTTTTTCTTATTGACCATTGAAAATTCCGTGACATCAAAATTAGATTTCGATGATGTGATCGACACATTTGCATCTGTTAAAGCCAGAAAGAAGCCTTTTTAAAACTTAATGTCAGAATTAGTTAGTTTTTTTTCTTTCTTTTTTTTTTTTTTTTGTTGCTATTTTTGCAGTTTTAAATTGTTTTTTAATTCATTGTTACCTTAAGGTACGGCAATTTAACTATGATTAGTATGGTGACTATCAAGTGTTTGGTATTCAAATCCCAGGTTTCTGCAGTAATGTGTAGGTTTCTAGTGTATTAGGTTTCTAGTATAAAACATTGACTTTGAAATTGTGCTGATTTTCGCAGGGGGGGGGGCACCAATTTTTACTCAGGACCTGGGCACCAGTTTGTCTTGATCGGGCCCTGATTATGTCGTATAACTCTTAAAAATGTAAAAATATTATACAGTAAAACCTGTAAATTTGACCACCCTTATAAGTTGACCGCTATTTTCAGGCTCAGAATTGGACCTTATCATATTGGACCCCTTAAGCGGGTGGTCAACCTCTATAGGTTGACCACCTGCTAAACCACTAAAGTAGTGCACCGCGAGTGGTCGACTTACACAGGTTTCACTGTACAAGCGATAAAGTTCATTAAAGTAGTTCAACAAATCACTTCACAAAAAAACACAAATATAAAATTACCCTCTTTTTTCTCGAGGAAATAAAGCTACAGAGAAAAGCGAAATTCATTCAAAAACGAGCTGATGTGTGTGCATCACATGACTTCCTTTTACGCCAATTTAATGATAATAGTGCCTTGAAGTAAGCAAAAAAACTTTAAAGGTGTAAAAGATCCCCTTTGGAACATCTGAATGCAAACAAAAGGGAAGGTGCACAACTAGACCCCACTAGGAGTCTACGTACCAAATTTCAACTTTCTAGGACATACCCTTTTTGAGTTATGCGAGACACACACATACATACAGACGCACGAGAAAACTCGTTGTAATTAATTTGGGGATCGTCAAAATGGATTTTTCGGGTGTTTATACGTTCTTAGGCATATATCCACGTGTGGTCAGGTTGAAAGAAAAACTCAATATTCATTCGGGGCCGAGCAAAATGGAAATTAAGGCCGATTTTTGGGTGAAATTTTTTTCGCGAATACAGTACTTAATTTACTTTGTAAAAGGAAGTAAAAAAAAAAAACGAGCTGATGTGTGCATCACATGACTTCCTTTTACTCCAATTTAATGTGATTTCGACATTATTGGCAATTTTAATGTGATTCAATTGTTTACTCTCTAAATATCACCAACAGTGGCCAAATTGAAACCAAATAAAAAAAATCGCCAAATTTGTCGCCAAGTTGGTGACCAAAAGATTGGCGATTTATCGCCAAGTATCCGACAAATTACAACATCACTTCAGGTTTACATCGAAATTAACAATGATTCTCCCCCAAAAAATGACAGAAGACCCCCTTAGGAACATCCGAATTCAACCAGAAGAGAAGGTGCACAACTAAACCCCACTAGAGTCTACATACCACATTTCAACTTTCTAGGACGTACCGTTTTTTTAGTTATGCGAGATACATACACACATACGTACATACGGAGGTCACGAGAAAATTCGTTGTAATTAACTCGGGGGTCGTCAAAATGGATATTTCAGGTGTCTGTACGTTTCTAGGCATATATCCACGTGTGGTCGGGTCAAAAAAAAAAAAAAAAAACTCAACATTCATTCGGGGGTGAGAAAAATGGAAATTAAGGCCGATTTTTGAGTGAAAATTTTTTCGCGAATACAATACTTCCTTTTTTGTAAAAGGAAGTAAAAATTGCTCCATATGAATATCATGACTATTTCATGTGTTTTTTACTCTAATATGTTGTCATAAATTATAAATAAACGATTTAAAAAGAAACATCTGAAGAGTAAAACAACAATACTACTTCTAAGTAGAAATAGATATATTTCAATCCAATCAGATTAAGCCTGAAAACGTCGGCATTGTTTATTGGATATCCTTATCAGGTAGCAGGCATTATCAGAATGCTTTATCACTGTTGGCTGGATCCAGTAAGCTACATCCCCTTTCTCCTAATTTTCAGTTTGATTGGACTTGTAAATACAGGTGGAGAGATAAAAAAAATAATTGAAAAGATTTATATTGTTTGGATTTCAGTTTTTATCGTCGATTTATGTATTTTCGAATCCTTAAAATCGAACAAAAATTCCGGATGCTTTTAGTTTTGTATTCACTCGCGAAGTTTGGTGAGAATATTGTAATAAGATGTGTACGCGTCATGTTTGCATAGGTGTGCACTAGGGTGGAGCGAAAAAAATGAAATTTTTTTTGCGAGTTGCTATAGCGCGGAAAAGTTGAGATTGGTGAAGACTTAAAAAAGAAAAAAAAATATTTGAAATCGGATAATATCTTCCGATCGCGCAACGAGCCCGAAAATTTAGAAAAATGGAAAATATGTTTTTTCATAGATTTTTTTAAAATTTTGTGTCAATGATTTTTTTTATCGCTCTAAGACGGAAATGTTGCAATTGGTGAAGCCTTGAGAAATTAAAAAGAAATTTTGAAATCGAATGATACGTTCTAATTCAGGAACAAACCTAAAAAATCGAAAAAATTGAGAATTTCAGCTTTTTTTTTTTTTTTTTTTTGAAATTTAAAAAAATGATCGATTTTTTTTCGTTTTTTTTTTCAGTAATATAGGGGGAAATTTTTTAAAAAGCGCTATATTACACAAAATCATTTATTTATTTATTGATTTGGAAGGTATCTTCTAACCATGAAGAAGTCCCATTCTTTACAGTAATGAGCCATTTTCTAATAACAGAAGGTTATAAAATATTTAGCAAAATTTCTAACATCCAGCATGTAAGCCTTATTTTTTTAAGTGTTACTTATTGAACATAATTTATAATCAGTTTTTGGAAACTTGGGCATAAATTTATTTAGATTTCAATGTTGTTCTTATGTAGCTATCTCTTGATTTTAATTCGCAAACATCAAGCGAAGCCTCTGTCACTAGCTTTACGTATCTTTTGACACGGCTTGCGTAATTGCAGGGGAATAATTTTACATTCAAGTCTGTTGTATTATTTGACAAAATATTTATTGTCTTCGTTACTAACTTTTCGAAAAAGTGGCGGAGATAACTTTGTCGTGCTTCAAGTAAGAATCTCTGTGTAATCCGTGGTTTCGAAATTTAGGGATAGAACAAAGTTTTTGATGCCTTTAGAAACAGGCTCTTTTAAAACCTTTTAAAAACTTTAGTTCTCATATGTGCCTCTTTTCATCAAAAACCATGTCCATCAATAAGTTTTCGGGATGCGTAAAGAAAGAGTTTCTCTCAATGACAGGGTAAAACAACTTGTTTCAGCTTCTGAGACAAGTATCCATAGGTTTAAATTATTTTGCAAATATGAATGGAACAGTTCATGAAGTTTTTGCAGTTCTTTATTTCAAACCAGACTGGCATGTAACATTTTAAGATAAAAGGAACAACGTCTTTTAACGCATCTGATGGGATTGTTACATTTACGTTTAAGTCTGAGAACTCTATTTGCACAAGCGGGCCACCTGGAATGTGAATGTGGGCCGGGGTTTAAGGTTTGACCAATCATTTGGATAATTGCAACTTTTTATTGCTTGAGATGGATCCAAAAGATACGTTTGATCCTTTACTCAAGCATTTTCCGTTCTCTTCTTTAGTTGTACACTCAATTACTTGAAAATCCATTACCGGCAGTTTTTTACAACCTCTGAGATGTTCTCCTGTTTGTCCAAAAAATAAACTTGAACCTGTTGTTTCACAATTCAAATGCCTAAAAAAGTGACGAAAAGACCATTTGTTGAAATGGATTAAACGAATAGCCCATTGCAATGGTCGTCCGACTAAATTTCTAAATAACGAATCGAGTCACTTTTCCACATCGTATAAATTTTAGTACCATCATAACGTATGATGTCTAATAAATCGTCTAGTAAAATTAGTTGTTCATTTAGATATGAAACAAGGCTATCGATTATGTATGTCCTTGTCTGATCCAGATTTTGGAGAAGACAGGTGGCTTCGCTTAAAGTTTGTGGATTTAAATCAAGAGATGGCTACATAAGAGCAACATTGAAATCCAAATGAATTATGTACGAGTTTTCCAAAAAAATCTGATCAATTAAAATCAACAAGTCAGACTTAAAACAGTTAGACTTGTGTTCTGAATGATAGAATTTTTTCTAAATATTTTATAACCTTCTATTATTTGAAAATGGCTCATTACTGTAAATAATGGGACTTCTGCATGGTTAGAAGATGCCTTCAAAATCAATAAATAAATTAATGTTTTTGTGTAATATAGTGCTTTTTAAAAGATTTTTCTCTATATTACTGAAAAAAAATGAACAAAATTGACCATTTTTTTGAATTTCAAAAAAAAAAAAGTTGAAATTCTCAATTTTTTCGATTTTTTAGGCTTGTTCCTGAATTGAAGGTATTACTCGATTTCAAAATTTCTTTTTAATTTTTCAAGGCTTCACCAATTGCAACATTTCCGTCTTAGAGAGTTAAAAAAATCATTGACACAAAATATTTAAAACATCTGTGAAAAAACATAAAATTTTCCAATTTTAAAAATTTTCAGGCTTGTTGCGCGATCGGAAGATATCTGATTTCAAAAAAAAATTTTGTTTCTTAAGTCTTGACTAATCGCAACTTTTCCGCGCTATAGCAACTCGCCAAAAAATTTTTCATTTTTTTCGCTCCACCCTAGTGTGCACAGGAGGGGGGGGGGGGTGAGAAGGGACACCTGTCGGCCTGGGCCCGAGTCTGAATGGGGCCGAATATTTTTAAAACTAGGCGCGAAATATGGGGGTAAATAATATGGAGGGAGCCCGGAAAAGTTATTTGTGACGGGCCCCAAAATTTCTGTGCACTCCTCTCCATGTTTGGCGGGAAGAAATACCTCCCCACATAAGGTTGACTGCCCCTGCTTTAGAGAAACCAACTAAGTTCATCTTTGTAAACAAAACTATCTGCGTGATTATTATTATTATTTCTGAAATCATTGTTATTAAAAATATTATTATTTTGAAATTTCTCAATTATTGCCCCAAATTTTAAGATGCTCCATCACTTTATTCGCAATCCAGTCTGTTTTTCTATACCATCTATATATATAAAAATGAATGTTTGTATGTCATCCATGAACTCAAAAACTACCCGGCAGATTTGGCTGAAACTTTCGCCGTTTGTTATTTTTGGTACTGGGAATGTTTATAGACCAGTTCGAAAAATATCCGATCGATAGGTCCTTTTTTATTCCAATTTAAGTCACAATCCATTGGATAAATACGAATAAAATTATCAGAAATTAATTCGCGTGAAAGATCTCATTGATAAGAAGTTAGCTGTTGCCATTTTTCTTGAGTTTGAACAAATAAATTCTTTCTTTATTGTTTTATGGCTTTTCATGCAACGGGGGGATTTAAAACTTTTTCTATTTGATATTTTTAGTGATTGATTGATCTTGCAAACTGCGTGAGTACAAAATTTGAGTATAGTCACAGCTTCACTTGATACCTGGACCGATTATTATGAAAATTGCTATATATATATGTATTTTTCCACGGAGAAGGTGCATAATATGCTCATTGAAGCCACTCGCCACCAGGTGGCACTGCAGAGTAGCAACTTCTGCCCCGTTCAACCGATTGTCATGAAAATCAGTTTTTTTGTTGGCGTAGCAACGCGCGTCGGGTACAGCTAGTGGTGTATACAATATACAAGGTGTTTCGCTCCAGCGTTAACGAGCTTACAGAAGAGATAATGTACACCCGACCTAGGATAGCGGTTTCCAACCTTTTTGTGACTACTATCCAAAAAGTGTAAAATAATAGCAATTATCACCCCCTCCCCCAACTCCCCCCCCCCAAAAAAAAGAAAATTCAGTTGAAAACAAATCAGCTATTACATTTTTCCTCCTTCAAACTCCAAAACATTTTTAAATATTTCAATTAATTTTAACAATTCACACAAAGAAATTAACTGGTTTTAGTTATGGTTATTAAATCAAAAAGTAGTTAATGAGACAGTTGGTATTATTTAGTTATAACAATCTGTACTACTTAAACCTGTGAGTGTCTATGTCTGTGTGTCTGTAACCCTATCTCCTCTAGACTGGAAATGTCTACCAAGTCAATAAAGGTACCGCAGAACGCAGAAAATCCAAGGGAAGCCATTCTGCCTTGCCTCACCCCTTTCAACCTTAAGAGGCCGGACATCCAGTTCTGAGGATAGCCTGATGACCAATCAGTCCGACTGTGGCTAATGACAAAAGATCTGATAGATGATCTGATCGCGCATGATCCCAAGTACTTTAAGAAAATCACATTTCAGATGTTAGAAAAGCAAGAGAAGATTTTAAAATGTAAAAAAATACAATACGAATCAAAATGGATTCTTTACTTTTTCAAAGTATATTGATACGACTTATCGTTCCTTCTTTTCTTCTTTTAATATGTACTTATGTTTCAAAGTCGTTGCTAAACTATTGCATTCGCATTTACTAATCTTAAAGCTCGTTATTTTAAACTAAGTATTAATCTAATTGGTTAACACAGTGTAACTACGTTTGAAACTGTTGACATATCCGATTCCCTGTGGGCCGAGTGATGAAGCGATTGGATGAATGACTTTTATCCTTTTGCCTTTTCTTTCTTCCAAAATAAGAAGAAATAGCGTTTATGGAAATTTGTATCATGCAGTTTTCCAGCCCTAAGTCCATGACAGTCAGTTTCCATAAATATAAGAGTTTTTTTTTTCCTCAAAATAAAGACTTTGCTTGACAATAATCTTCAAAATCAAAATTATTTTGGTTTTTAGGATGAAATATTCAGTAATTCTAAGGTACTAGTTTTACTGAGGCCCCAGGCTCGCGCCTCATGTGCCTGGATAATAATGATCCGCTAGTTTTAGTTTTAGAGTAGGAATTAGTAACTGGAGAGATCAAGTCCAGTCATTGGCTTATTAAATGCTGAGGCAAAGATCTCATTTCACATGTTTCAACTTCGACGAGTGGGAGACAAGTTTCACGTGAAACGAGTGAAAGAAACTCGATTTCTTCCAATACTTTTCTTTCAAATACAATACGAGACTTGGGATTCTTGCTTCAAGAATTGAAGATTTCACTCTCTCCACCTTTTAACCCTTCTCAGGTTACAGTTCATGTGGCAATATAAGAATTCCTCCTCTTTCTCTCCAAGCAGAAATAAACTCGTCGAAGAGAAAACGTCCTTTTATCAGAGCGATGCTGTAGAGCTGTTGAAAAAAGTTGTTGCTGTGAATATCCGGTGATTTTATTTTGGTCTGACGTCAGTGGTTCTTTCCTACTCAACTTCTTCAATTTGATCTTCAATTGACAGACTACGTGACTTAAAATGGCTTTACCTGGAGGGATAGCAAAAAGGAGAAGCACAGTTTATATTTCTCAAGAAATAACAACCAGTTTTCATCCACTCAAGAAACTAATAGTTCTTTGAAAACGTCATTTAACATGTTCATGCTAAAGCTCTTGAATTACAATAGCAAAGCAGTGTCTCACGGAAACATATTTGCTTTCTGGTAACTAAAAAGTTATCTGAGCAACTTCGACTTTTAATATCTAACGTCAGAGATTTTATATATATATATATATATATATATATATATATATATATATATATATATATATATATATATATATATATATATATATATATATATATATATATATATATATATATATATATATATATATATATATATATATATATATATACATAATGCTATTAAAAATAATTCATAACCAAATCGGATAGTCTGAACCGAACGAAAAATAGTTACTTATAACTTCTGATATTAGTAATAGATTAACTTCAAAAAGAAAAACTTTTTACCCGAAGGTCATTCATGGTTTCAATGCACAAAACAGATACTTTTTAGGCCCTTAATCCTCATTGACAGTGTGTGTATATATTAGAAAATATCTAAGTGAAAATGCTTAAGGAACAACAATCCGATTTTTAAAAAAAAATATGTTCTGTATTCTAAAAATATTTTTAAGTCTAGCTCATTTATGAAAAAAAAAAAGAATCTTTTGTAAAATCCTCTTATCTTCATGCGGTTATCTCTACTTTCAATCACCCTATTCAAAGTAGAATAATAGGAAACGTGACACTGAACAAAAAAAAAAAAAAAATGGAACGGTGTTTTGCTTCATTTGTTAATGCCCCCTTTTGAAAAGCAATGCATAGGTCAACTTTCGTTTTCTCCAAGATGAAACTTTTTCACAGAGGGAATATTTTAGACTCAAATTTAACACTCACGAAGTGTATTTTTATTTGTAAAAATGGGGAAAATATCCTAAATTTAATACTTCTCGTAAAACCGAACAGGAAAACCAATTTATCCGTAGGGAAATTAGGGAAAGTGTATATTGATTTTTAAAAGGTTCTGGGATCGATTATAGAATTTCGTTTAAAATGTTTCCGTTCTTTATGCTTTCAGTTCCGATTGATGTGTTTTTAATGAACATTTAAAGAAAAGATGCAAGTATTATTTCATGTATGCTTTTATAGGAAATGAATTATTTATGTAACCATTGAGAATCAAGGAAATTGAAACAACGCAGAGATACAAAATGCTTGATCAGTTTCTCGTTTTTAGCGAGACCGTTAAGTAAAAATAACAAAAAGTAGAAGTTATCATTAAAATTTCTAATAAATTGTTTCGATTTCGTTTCTGTGAGACTTAACTCAAAATTTTGAGTTGGTTGATGAGCACAGTAATGAGTTATAAAACGTCGAATTTATTGCATGAAAATTTCAATTTCGAATCATAGTTCAACAGTTTTCTCGATAGAATTTCAAGAAATGATTTCCGAAGATAAGGAGTAATGGTTATAGGAGTTTTTTTAAACTGGTGCAAGAAAATATCTTAGGGTTCTTAGCGTTTTAAGTAGTAACATAGCTGAGGTGAAAAAGGACGGACTATTTAGGGAGATACTTCAACTTATGATCATTTTAATATGAAAAGAATTACGTGAAATACACCGCCAGCTCAGTCATTTCCAGCCAAGGACAACAGTTTCGTGCTTATTAGCACTCATCAGCACGGCATAGGAAAGTGACCGAGCTGGAGATGGAAAACCTCTTAAGGAAGCCAAGAGTGCGAAACAAACTGGTAGCTAATATAGAATAGGGAAGTTTTCGATTTTTCAATTTTATTTTTATATGATAGAGTAACATGTATGAACATCGTAGGTGAAAACATTTTTGCGATACGATAAGTATTTTTTTTAATTAATTTTTAAAGTTCAAGAGCTTGTGACGTAATATGGCATAGGAAGTGACGTCATGCCCTCTTCCGATAGGGGAGAAGCCGAAGGTCACGCATTCGACTTCGAAGACGAAACGTAAAAGGCTTATCTCCTCGCATTTAACTCCTCGCGTTTCTGGAACATTAAACCTCTCATCCTCTCGGAAATATTCGAATAAAATCATTGATGTTACACGAGGAAGATTATTTAGATTGTGCTTTAACGAATCCGGTCTCCATAGTGTGTTCAAAAGGATTATTGAATTTCTAAAAAATAAAAATATCAGCGCGCTCAAAATGTTCCTAGCGAAAACAAGGGATCTTCGGCGGAAGGCTGCCCATTCGCGCCCTGTGACGTAGGCTCGTGACGTTTCAGAAGCGCGCACTTTTGCGCGTGGATTTTTAAAAATTCATTAAAAATCAACCACGGTGTTTTAAAATTCGGCGATGGTGAATTTTTTAGTTTTGAGGGTCAATTAACAATATCCAATAGCCAAAATATGAACATTTAATAGGTTGCAACTTCCCTATTAGCAGACCAGAAGAATTAGTTAAAAGCAGGGATGCCACAAACTTAAATTTTTGTGAAGGCTCAATTAGCCGAATTGAACTCCAAATGTCGCCGAATGATGATAATTGTGCCGAATAGTCAAACCAAATTTGCCGAATAAGGAAATTTTTGGCAGGTCACAGCGACCTCTCATTGGGGCACGCCTTGTAAAAAGTTGCATGTTTCAAAAGCATATAAATGTCATGAATTACAAGAGTTAAAAGGGGGGGGGGGAGAGAGAATCCATCGTCGAAATATAGGGGTTTTTTTCCATGAAGATAAGATTACCAAAGGACATTAATTTTCCTTGTAGATAACACCAATTGTTTGCATTTCATACCCTTTGGTTGAAGGCTCAATACACTGAAAAGCATTCAATCAACGGACAATAGCTTTAAGGGAGATTTATCTCTTCAATTAATGAAAACAGTGGAATACTCGGGGTAAGGCGAGAAAGGCGGCAACTCGGGGGAAGGAAATCCCTTCAATATGAAAAGAAATGTTGTAAAATGTTCCGAAAAGCAGAAATATTATGTATTACAAGAGTTAAAAGAGAAAAACTGTCGTCGAAAATATAGGGCTTTTTTTTCTATGAAGATAAGATCATCAAAGGACATTAATTTTCCTTGTGGATAACACCAATTGTTTATATTTCATACCCTTTGGTTGAAGGTTTGGAAACAGTGGAATATTCAGGGTAAGGCGAGAAGGGCGTCAACTCGGTTTAAAAGAGAAAAACCTGTCGTCCAAATATGGGTCTTCGGTTTTAACATAAGAATAAACTTCCTTTTATTCTTTTGTGGACAGCAAAATTGCTTGATTTTGGTACTTTTTGTCTGAAAAACCCAAGCAGAACCCAACATACTGAGGGGAAGATTACTTGACGGACCACTCTGGGCGATATAAATTGTTATTATTGCAGCACTAAATCAATACCTTTCTTTAAATATCTGTCAGACTTGTCATACAAAACATACAGAAACAGATTGCTGTCAATTTGGAGCACCAAATTAATAAAAAGCAGGAAGGAAATAATTCCCATGCTTGCTACATTTCTACGAGTTACTGTTTATTTCTACAATTACTAAGCAGGAAGACTCAATTTTAAAAGTTAAAAAAAAACATAATTATTAAATAAAAAAACCCCGACTGCGTAAAAACCGAAAAAACTAAAAAGAAAAATATATAAGCCCAGTAGTTTAGAATGTTATTAACTACTACTGAATAACTACACAATTTAAATAGTTTTATAATCGATACACATATAAGACAAATCAAATTCAAAAGCAAAAAGAAGGATCAACAGTCGGGGCCCATTCCTTTTCGACCAATCAAGGTGCCCCGTAAAACTTGAATGGGGCCCCGACTGTTGATCCTTCTATTCTGCTTTTGAATTTATGATTTGTCTTATATGTGTATCGATTATAAAACTATTTCAATGTTTTAATTATTCAGTAGTAATTAATAACATAATAAACTACTAGGCTTATATATTTTTCTTTTTAGTTTTTTCGTCAGTCGGGTTTTTTGTTTATTTTACACTTTTTAGTTAATTTTTCATCGACTTAGTTATGATTATAAGACGGTAAATTTCGCAATCTTGCCATCTTATTGAAAGAGCTTAAATCGTGAGTATTATTAAGTAACTTATGGTAGTCTAAAATAATGATTATTAGTCCCTCTATGGACCTAATTTGGCTTTAAAATACATATGCTTGACCTTTTGCGAAAACTCACGAACTTAAGACAACCACAGCTATATAAACAACCTGTGTAACTCATGATGACGAGAACTCGGAAATGTCGTCTATCAGATCTTTCTCGCAAAACTAAAAAAGCCCGTCAAGAAAGTACACGTCGCGAAATTTAGTCCCCAGACTCACGACAAAAACAAATGCAACATGTTTAAGATGAAAATCGAATTAGTAGACGTGAACAAAAAATTCAGGTAGTGAAAACACTACATGTGCATTTGTCGCAAGCTGAGTAGCACGTAGATAGCACGATCCCGAACAATATGGCAACTGGTGGTTGTTATGATTTTGATTACTGTCAGGTGTTTAGTGACACTCCCAAGGTTAAGACAAATCGATTGACATAAGAATCATCAAAATTGGCCAAGGCGTTTGGCCTCTACAGCATACATAGGAACATACATACAAACATAGACTCATAAACACATTACCCTCCTTTGCGTCACACACGCGCAGTCGGGTGAAAAGAAGAAAAGCAGGAGTTTCACTCTCATGAGCCCACATACTAATTAAGCATTTCTTAGCATTTTAATGAACTTTTGAGCTTTATGTTAACTAAGTCAAAAATGCCAGTCATAGAAAAACAAGGGGAAAACACGAAAAAAGATTAAAAATTTTTTCACGGGTCCTATATACTTTCTTCCATATCCAAAGAACATGCAGAAAAAGCAAAAATCAGTAATAAAAGAAAATAAGTATTAGTTAACGTACACCAACCTTAATCAAGAGAAAATTAGAAAACATAATGAAGCTTTGATTGCTCAATTATATTATTTCATACTGGTTAATCTCAATTAAATCAGTAAAATTAATCGCAGAAGAAAAAAACTCTTATTTGACCAAACTATTGATTGATTTCATTTTGAATCGATTAAGGTTCTAGCAAACCCTGAAAAGTGAAAAGAAGTCGATCTGGTAACTATAAAACGGTTCTTCGCTTCTAGATTCTAATTCAACACAGAAAAATACGAGAAAATAACAAAAAGATCATCGCATAAATATACAAGAAAGACTTCAAGTTACTAAAACGTTCTTCCTCTGAATTGCATTTATATCGCTTTGATACTTTGTCGGGACGAAACCAGACATCTATTGCGATAGGAAAAAAGATGAAAGTATTTCTATACCTATACACCTAGAGAAAAGATTCTTAACGAAATAACTTCTTTCACAACATCTTTCGTAAGAGCAGGAAAGCAATCATTGAAATCACAAATCATCAGCTCAAAAGACAAAAATAAATGAAAACTGCTTTCAAAGAAAATACTAAAAGAAGCAAATGTGTTTAGTGCTTTAACTGTGCGAGGGAGAGCTGCTTACGATTTATTTCTTCCAAGAATGAGGAAAATAGGTTCTAAAGGTTTCGTTCTAATGAGTGAAAATTCAATAGCTCAAAGAATATTGGAGACTATCATAAAAGCAGGGCCCGACTACGACTAACGAAAAGTGAGGCCAATGGCCCACTCTACCCCTTTAAGTCAAAGTTAAAATAATGCTAAAATTTTTCGCAATGTTGGCGCTAGCCCTTGCGGGGCCTTATATATAGGACCTCGAGGCCCAGTGCAGTTGCTATTTGCACACGCCTTAGCACCGCCACAGCTTTTTTTTTATATCCATTTCACAAGTTAATACTTTTATACCACAATTAAATAGGGAAGAAGCATATATTTAGGATGTAATTCCCACGCATGCTTCAAAGACTAATTGAGGCAGTGAGAAGAAAAGAGATGTAAGCGGACATTTTCATGTTTTGAGTAAAAAGCGTATAAAGATTACGTCTTAGGTAGACTTTCATTATTTTTTTTTTCTAAATCATACTGTACAGCAGCACCTATCAGGACTACTAGTACTATCTCTTACTTCAAGACAGAGGAGGGGTTCACCTACCATTTGTACTGGTTATCACCAAATTTTTAATTTTGCCACTTGCAACCCTTTGCTTCTCACTACCTTAATTATCTACTTCATAACTTGATGTTGATGTTTGCTAGCACACTAAAACACTTCGTGCAACCTTACTCTATAAAATCGGTGGCAGCTTACTGCTTACACTGCTCTGGAGTAACTTAACTGATACAACTGGTGTAAAGTTACACATCGCTTGTGGAAGGTAACACCATGGTAATGTAGCGTAACGTCTCACTCATTTCTGCGTAAGGTTGCACCAGCTTTTTATGTATGCTTATGTAGAAATTGCTTGCAAGGTTGCACACAAGTAAAGATTAAGCTTTCATCTTAATTTTTTCAAACAATTTATCAAGTTCATACCTATTTAACAACCAATATATACCAATTATTCATTTAAATATACGAACAAGACATTTTTATTCACTAAGAGAGGAAATGACGTGTTTGTTGTTTGAACACACGACGCGAGTCTCACAGAAAAAGCCACTCTTACCACTCGGCCACCAAGGATGGATTACGTATCGCCAATAAGAGTTGACGTGCTATGCGCCGATTCTGATCTTTACGCATGCGCTTTGAATTCTACTGAAACCATAGAGAGAGAGAGAGTAGAGAGAGTGCAAGGTTCCTCCAATATTTAGAGTTTTTAAAACAATGATGCTACACAATCCAAAATTTACATAATGTTACACCCATGAATACTGGTAACCTTACACGTTTTTTTACAGGGCACATGGTAGAAGTTTCTTCATTTAGCTTATTGGACCAGTGTTTGAACTGATGTTCTCAAGGTACATTGCACAAATACTGTCAAAACAACATTGCCATAGTTGTTACTATAAAATTTGACTTGTGTAGCTTTATCGGTGGTTCCAAAAATCAACACTAATTTAAAACTGGCTTTTATTTAAAACTTAAAAGAGAATGAAGATAACGAGGCAGTGCTCGTTCTTGCCAGTATTATGAGGGCTGGCGGCTCCCTTCAACTGATGTAACACAACATCACATCAACATAAGCACAACATAACATAACATAAGCCAAAAGATACAAGACAACTTGCTTAAATAGGTGAGGAACACGCCCTCTTACTGCAAATCGCAACACTCCCCACCTAAACTCTACTTAGAGTTTACAAACTTACCATCTAATGTTTCCATCTACATAAATGACAAACATAACATTTCTTCTATGACTACCTTGTCAAAATATAAACAGCAATTATTAACACAATACAGTTTTAAATACATTTAAACAAAAAATTTTAATATGCTTACTAAAATTTTTAAATTTTGTGTACAAACTTAACAGTCTATTTGCTCAAGTGAGTTCTAAGTTGTAAATTAGTTGAACAGGTCTTCTGATAATTCCTGTCTTAGTTTTGATCGAACAAGAGCGCACTTTGTTATCCCTGCCATGAAAAATTTCAGTAATTTTCCCTAAAGACCACATATTTCTTGGGTAACGATCATCTTCGATTAAAACATATCATTAGGCTTAAATTCCTTATTTTTTGAAGTTTGCTGACACACATGAGCAGATCTTAACATTAATAGATAATTTTTTCGCCAGCGATTCCAAAAATGATTTAACACATTTTGCTGATGTTTAAATTTTTTAACTGTGGATTTTCTAGATCCTAATAAATCATCCTTTGAAATTCTCGTTGGAGGGAGGGATAACAATCGCTTACCTACTAAAAAATGTGCAGGAGTGAGGGGAGAGGGTTCTGAGGGATCATCATATACGTAAGTAATGGGTCGAGAATTAATTATGGCTTCAATCTCAATAAACACCGTTTCAAGTTCATTGAGAGAGAGCGATGAGCGCCCAACAATTTTCCTTAAGCTTGTTTTAATTGTTCTTACCATTCTCTCCCAGAATCCTCCCCACCATGCACCTCTTTCTACAATATATTTCCAATTTATATTGTAATGTGAAAATAAATCTTGAACAGAAGGATGACCAAAGCATTTAAATACTTTTTTCAACTCAATATCTGCTCGTTTAAATGACTTTGCATTGTCAGAATAAATTGTATTACACAGTCCTCGTCGAGATATAAACCGCCGGAAGGCCAGTAAAAATGATTCAGTGTTCATGGAAGGTACCAGTTCTAAGTGGATCGCGCGCGTAACTGCACACGTAAATAAAAGCAAATAATGTTTTTCATTATTTTCTCTGCAATAAAAGGGTCCTGCGTAATCGAGTCCAGTTACTGCAAAGGGTGGTGACTCAATTATTCTATCTGCAGGGAGTGGAGCTACAACCTGAGCCCCTGGACGCGCGTTGAATCTTTTACAAATCAAACACTTGTGAAGAACCGTTTTAACTCTTTGTCGTGCTTTAATGATCCAGAACTTTTCACGGAGATGCGTTAGTGTGGCATCTACTCCAGAATGAAATACTCTTTCGTGTGCATCCATTATTAAAAGTTCCACGTATTTGCACTTTGATGGCAATATTAATGGGTGCTTTGCTGATTCTTGACAATCTGCGAACTGTATTCGCCCTTTTAAACGCAGAAGACCATTCTCATCAATTTCAGGATGCAACAAATATAGGCTGGAATTTTTGTCGATATTCTTTCCATCGGATAGGGTTTCAATTTCCTTTTTGAAGTGTTCCATTTGCGTGGTTTTACTCCAAAATATTTCTGCAGTCATAATTTCTTCTGCTGCAATTGGTCCACACAACTTCTCAGATTTTGGTTTGCAGTTATTGATGAATCTCATTATCCATGCGGTAATACGATACACTTTCTTCAAAGTGCCGAATTCATCTAAATCAAATAGTGAACTATCAGATTGCTTGGGTTCACTATTAGCGGAAATTTGTAGGACGTTTCGCGATTTTCTGCTTTCAATGGACATTTCTCCCTCGTTGAACTTTGCTATTTTCTTTGGCCATAACTCTTCGGATTCGGTAAGCCAACTAGGTCCATTTCGCCACAGTGGACTAGAAGCCATTGTTTCAGCTTGTTCTCCTCTTGTTAACATATCTGCTGGATTATTTCTGGAATCGCAGTAGAAAAACTGATTTGGACTGCAAATTGCCTGAATTTCTGCTACGCGATTGCTAACAAAGGGCTTCCACTCATTTGGAGATCTTCTTAGCCAGTGTAGTACAATTGTTGAATCGCTCCAACAATACAGATTTTCGGTTAAGTTCGGAAAAATGCCTTTTAAATATTTCGCTAATCGAGCACCTATAAGAGCTCCCATTAGCTCACATCTTGGCAAAGATAAAGTTTTCAAAGGTGCAACTCTACCCTTGGCCATTATGAAGGAAGTTTTAATCTCCCCGTAACTATTAGAGTATCTAAAATAAGCAACCGCTCCAAACGCTCTAGGAGAGGCGTCGCAAAAAATGTGAATGCTCAGTTTCGTGTAATCAGACTCACTGAAGAATTTCCTTGGGAAAGTCAGATTTTTTAAGAACTCAAGTTCTGAGCACCAATTATTCCACCTTCCTTTTAAAGCACTAGGAAGACTTTCATCCCAGTTTAGACCTAACAGCCAAATATCTTGTAACAATATCTTCATCCGCACAGTAAAAGGTTGAAGAAATCCCACTGGATCGAATATTTTAGCTACAGTTCTTAAAACTGTCCTTTTTGTGTCGTCTAATTTGCTTTTCACAGATTCAATTACAGCAGTTAGCTCTAAATTGATAGAATCATTAATGGGATTCCAATTCATGCCTAAAAATTTTGATTTTTTACTCAAATTTTCGTCCTGTTTAATATTATCCCTGAGCCACAAAGCATTAAGTTGATTTGAATTTGATTTCAATTTTCTCAAATTCATTCCCGCGTCACGGAAAATATTTACTGCATCTACAGACAATTTGTATGCATCTTCCACCGTTTTAGCACCATAAAACAAATCATCTACATAAATTGATGAATTAAGCATTTCAAATACATCAGGGTTTTTAATTTTATATTTTTAATATGATATTTAATAGTAGCGGCTAGTATAAATGGGCTAATACTGGTACCGAACGGCGTGCGGCACATACGCAAAATTTTGAACTGTTCGTTTGATTCCCCAAACCAGAGAAATCTCAAAAAATCCCGATCTTGTTTAGCTATCCCAATCATCAAAAACGCCTTTTCTAGGTCTCCACTAAATGCTATTTCATGCTCCCGAAACCTAAGAATAATATCAAGAACGGACGGATTCAAGTTAGGACCAATTTCTAAACATTCATTTAAGGATTTACAATTTTCAGATTTAGAAGATGCATCAAATACGATACGAACATTCGTCGTTTCGCTATTACGAATGACTGCTCTGTGAGGCATATAATAATCTTTATCTTTGATTTCATTAGCGCATTTCTCAACTATATTTTCGTTTAACTGCTGTTCTATTATTTCCTTATACTTCGCTAATATTTCTGGAGTTTTATCCAGTTTTTGTTTTAAAGTTTCAAAGCGTCTTTTAGTTACCTCAAAATTATTTTCGAGACCGTCAGTTGTGGTTTTCCAAAGTAATTTACATTCGTATCTCCCGTCTACAAATCGCAAATCTGTTTCGAAGCGATGAATTAAATCTTCATCTTTTTTGGAATATTTACTAGATTCTTCAATTATACCCATAGAATCCAATTCCCAAAATATTCTTAAATCATTTAAAACAATTGCATTTCCTACCGATACATTTGAATGCTTCGAAAAGTTGGCTTGCTTAAACGTATTTCTGTCTAAACCCACTAAAAACCACCCAAATATAGAGTTAACGGCCTGAAGATCTCTATTTATGCGTTTTCTCGCTGTCAACACTACATCCCAAAATTTGTCGGCCCCAATTAATACCCCCAAATGTCGTAAATCGGAGACATTATCTACAATATCGGCCGGCTTTAGTCCCAAGCACTGCATTTTTTCGAGTGAGCGTAAACTTGGACCCTTCACAGGACATGAGGAAATTGTGTCGGTTACCAAACATTCTAATCTTATTTTGTTTTTCAACTCCCTGTCGCAAAGTTCAATTACTACCACAGGATAATTTTTAACGATGGGTTTTTCCGCTCCGAATGCGAAAACGGATAGTTTCTCAGTGCGTATGGGTTTTAAATTCAAAGATTTAACCAAAGTGTCTTTTATGAAAGAACGTTCACTACCTTGGTCCAAAATTGCACGCGTAGTTTTCGAGTCTGATTCTGTACAAATTACTACAGTACACGTTTGTAGCAATACATTTTCCGCGCTCAAAGCATTACTACAGTTCTGAGAAACAAAAGCGTTTGCATTTACGTTAGGAACTACAGATTCATTATTTGAATTAGAAGCGACTAAAGTATTTTCCGAAGTTTTAAGTTGCTCTAAAGATTTACTTGAGTTAGAACGTTCGTCACTGTTTCTGAAACAAATCGATTCATGATGATTTTTCCCATTACATTTGAAACAAACACTTTTATCATTACAAACCCTACTCAAATGAAATTTCTTAAAGCATTTAAAACATCTGTTATCCGTTTTAAGCTGTTTTATTTTTTCCGTTGCACGAATGTTACACTTGTAGGAACTATGCGCATTTTGGCAGAAGATGCATACTTGATTTACGGAAGTATTCAATGCACTGGCTGTAGCAATATCTCTATCGTACTTTTTACTAACATTCTTTCGATTACTATAACCTTTAGAAATTGCCGAAGCTTTATTTTCATTACATGCTGCTAAAGTAATTTCCCGACATTCCACTTCTTTCCTTAAAAATGAAATGAATTCAGAAATTTCAATATCACCGTCCTCTCTCTGCTTATTAAATTGCAGTATTAAATCATGAGGTAGCTTTTTTTGCAAAATAGGCATTAATAAGAGTCCGAAGGATTTAGATTCTACATTCATTGCCTCTAAATTTCTAAAAGCGATTTCAATTTCGTCATGAATTCTCCGTAGCGCTTGAACATTGGAAGAGCTCTTAACCTCTTCTAAGTTAATTATTTTGTTCATAAAAGAGTTAATTATGATATCTCGTTTGCCAAATCTATTTTTTAGCATTTCTTTACAATTATCATAGTTTTCGCTTGAAAGATCGAATCCAGACACAACATTAGCTGCCTGACCGATTAAAAGGGCTTTTAAATACGCGAATTTTTCGACTTCTGAAATTGTTTCATTTTTGTCTATTGTGCTTTCAAAGCTGTTCCAAAAACTTTGCCAATGCTTTGGATCTCCTGAGAACTTTTCTATAACTAGCTTAGGTAATTTAACTGAACCTTGTCTAGAGTTTTCATTAATTCTAGCATTTGTACTTTGGTTGCTTGAAGAACTTAAATTTCGACTGCCTTTATTTTTATCTTCTAAATAACGCAATATTCTTTTAGAAAACTTTAGGCATTTAGCTTCGTATTCATCATTTAAAGTTACTTCTTTCTCTATTTGTTCGAGTTCAATAAATTCTAACATTTCGCTATCAAGCGCTGTCAATCCGTTAGACCTTGCAATTAAAAGTTCATAATCGTCGCGTAATTCTGCTTCATCAATTTCACCTACATGTTTTAACTTTTTCTCAATTTGATTGACTAATTGAGTAGTTAACCTTCGCAAAACAGTTCTCTTTGCTGTAAGTTTTTGAAACTTATCGCTTTCCAATTCTTGGATTGAAGTCATTTTTTAAAACTTATTTTCGTACAATTGAAACTTGAGATAAACTGAATAATGAAGTTTATGAGCCTACCTTAGTTTCTGTCGAAGCTTTAATTCACTGTACATTCTCTTTTACTCAAATTCATAGCAGCTCCATTCGTGGCCGTAATGCACCATATAAAATTTGACTTGTGTAGCTTTATCGGTGGTTCCAAAAATCAACACTAATTTAAAACTAACTTTTATTTAAAACTTAAAAGAGAATGAAGATAACGAGGCAGTGCTCGTTCTTGCCAGTATTATGAGGGCTGGCGGCTCCCTTCAACTGATGTAACACAACATCACATCAACATAAACACAACATAACATAAGTCAAAAGATACAAGACAACTTGCTTAAATAGGTGAGGAATACGCCCTCTTACGGCAATTCGTAACAGTTACTGAGAGCAAATATAGCCCCAGCAGGAGCTTTATATGTTAAAGATATGGATTCTTAGGAACTGTCTAAAACTAAGAAATTACTTTCCTTGCTACTTCGTAGCAGATCAAGTTTCTCTTTTTCAGTAAGATTATAGATCATTTTCCATCAATTACAATTCACTAAATATGATTGTTTTTGGAAGCAATTAAGTAAGCTTTACTACTACAGTTTAATAATTATACTATCTGAAAGAACAAGGTCTAGGCTTAGAAATTAAAAACAAGCCTTCAATTTTAATCCAAATTATCCATAATTTCTTTAAAATAAATTTTAAAAAATATATTT
Organism: Uloborus diversus; assembly: GCF_026930045.1. Taxonomy (NCBI): domain Eukaryota; kingdom Metazoa; phylum Arthropoda; class Arachnida; order Araneae; family Uloboridae; genus Uloborus; species Uloborus diversus. The sequence goes on from NC_072740.1 coordinate 136,477,872, forward strand.
CAAAGATTTTATGAACAGTGGTTAAATGCATTCTATGATTGCAACACAAAATAGGTCATCTATTTTTTTTTTCTTTTATTTTTATTTGTAATATTTAAAGTTTTACAGTCTAGTAATGCCTATATGATTAAAATGGAAAACTGAAGTGATATTAAATGTATTTTTATAACGTTATCATTAAATTACAATTCCCATGTGTTACATATATCTATATGTAGGGGAATGTGGGGCAAAGTGAAATGGTGAAATATTTACTCTGCTTTTAGCGCCACTTACACCTAGTAATAATTTAACTATGTAGTAACACATAATATGCCATTCCAGTCAAGAAAAAATTAACTCTGAAAACCACAGCATATGATATTACCAGCAATTTTCAAAAGATGGGTACTCAAATTTTAATATTTGTTGTAAGTCAAAAATTATTTTGACATTATCAAATAATACGTATAGTTCTTGTTATTAACATTTTAAATATTATTTGAGAACTTCTAATATTCGGTGAATTATTTATCAAGTTAATATTTAGCTCATTCGTGTTTTTAATATTTTTCACAATTAATCAAGTACATGCGGGGCAAAGGGAAATAGTACATTTCGTTTACTTATTCAATCATTTACTAAATCACTTATGTATACATTTATTAACTAATTTATTTAAATTTCTTCATTTAATAATTCACTCAATTCATTCATTCACTTATTTTCTTATTCATTCACTATTTTATTCACTCATTCATTTTTCCTCATGTAGGTATCATTTATTTATTTTAGTTTATTGTTTCATTATTGTCTTTTCATTCATTTATTCAACTATCCTTTTATTTGCTCATTTGTTCAAAAACATTTTTCACAATCGAAGAAAAAATATTTCACTCGAAAAATATTTCATTTTTCACTTGCCCCCAGAAAAAAAAAATTGCGTTTCAATGCAAGTTTTATTATAAAATACAATGTTCTTTCTTCATGCACTGTAATTTTCAAAACGCATTTTCAATTTGTTCATTTTGAAAAAGCTCAGTCATCTTAACTATTCCACTTTTCCCCACATTAACCTACATTAAAAACTTTCCCATTGTTAAGCTATCTCTAAATATTGTTAGATCCTGCTAAAATTTTGCTTACATTGTTTTCATTGAAAGAAACCAAATTAGGGTATGAGAAGATCATATTTTCATACTTCAAAAATATGCTCCGCCTTAATATAACATGTACATCAAATTTCAATGACTTACTTCCAACTTTAACTATAGCCACTCAGTATAAGCATCAGTAATTAGCTGCGCTTTCATGCAATCCATGTAAGTCTAATACGAAACCAAACAAACATGTTCATCAAAGTTCCGTGGATTAAAAAAATAATAACAATAAGCAAAAAACACAGCATCTAGTATCCAGCCCCTGGCATTAGTTTGAGTTTTGACATCATGAATTCAAATTTTGTTTTTCGCAATCCCGAACTGCGATAAGATCCTACTCTTTGGGCTTCTTGTCCTTACAAATGGCTCTTATCGCAATTATAATTGCGAAAAACAATTTGAATTCAAGGTATCACAATCAAAATTTATGCCAGGGGTTCGATGCTGGATGTTGTTTTTGTCCAAAGAGAATTGTAATAAGTCAAGAGGGTCGGGTATAAATAAAGTCGATTTCAAGGGACATGGACGACACCGCCTAAAGAGAGTATCCGCGTGCGGAGGCCGGTGGACAGTGCTGCTGGCAAAAATTCCCAGGACGAGAGGAATTTGTATTATAAGCATAGAGAAATAAAATCAAAGGAACATCAACTGCGTTATAGTGAGAACAATAAGCAATTCTAGATTGCTTAAAACGAAACAAAAATCATATTAATATACTCTGGCCAGTAAATGAGCAGCTAAGCACAATTTCCTTTTCAGACATTTATAATATCATTAAAAACTGTAGCATTTAATACGACTTTTTTTTTAAACTTTTTTTTCAGTAAAGGGTAGTTATTTACAAAAGGAGGAAGATCTTATATGGTTATGTGCTTCAGGTTTTTTGAGGGGTTAAAGAGAAAGTGCAGCAACTTAGTAAATGAACGCATCTAACCAGTGAACAAACATAACGTTTTCTAGCCGTTTGTTTTTTGAATTGTAAAAAAGAAAGTTGCTGCTGCCAATTCTATCTACGAAAAAACTTTTGAATCCTTATTTAAAAAAAAAAACGAACTATTCATTCATCGGAGTGGGTGTATTCATAGGTGGGGGGGGGGCAAAAATAACAGATACCAAATCATCGTAATTATCAAAATTCCTTTGAAAGAAAATTGAGTTATTACAATATCATTAAAGACTAACCCGACCCGGTGAGACTTGAAAGTCCCATAAAAAATTGCTAAATGAAAAGTTAATTTTCAGAAATTAGGACTTCTCATGCCCCAGATGTAAATATATTTATTTGTTTGTACACATTTAACATTAGGCGTTTTTCACCTCATATTTGTGTCTCCCCCTCACCTCTTATTGACGACCTCATATTTGTGTCTCCCCCTCAAATGTATATTTATTTGTTTGTACACATTTAACATTAGGCGTTTTTCACCTCATATTTGTGTCTCCCCCTCACCACTTATTGACGTTCCAATTTTATATTCAAGGAAAAGAAAGATAGAAAACTTTAGTTTGTAGTGTTTCTCATGCATAAAAAAATTAATGAAAAGTTTCAAACTCGCTTTCGAAATTTAAAGAAATTTAGGTCACAAAAGGTTAAAGGTTATTCTTGTGGAAAACGATAACTGTAAAATATTTTAGTATGCTAACATAATCTTTTGCTTTGGATTAGATACCTTTCACACTATACATAAATAGGTTTCCTTACACGAAATACATTGAGGACATCATCCAAGTAGAGAAACACTTGATCCTATTCCTTGAAATATTCATTTGTTTACCAGTGGAGAGTCTTCATCAAAACTATAAAAAGTTTTATTTCGTTAAATATAGCAAAAGTGCATTAGTTTATTGCAAATGCCATAAAGATCGAGGAATTCTAATAGACGCATAAAACCAGTTAAGTATTCTGACTAGTCGTATAACTTAACGTATTGCTCTTTTATAGCCTTAAGTAATAAATAGAAAGACAAAGTGCCGAGAGATCTTATTTACCGCAAGGAAAGCCATTTACGAAAGTGGTTCAAAATTTTCTTCTCTGGAGAGAGTATTTTCACTGAACCGAAACTGTCGTCCATTATGAGTTAAATAATGGGTCAGCGGCACGATAATATGGACTATCATTTGAAGAAGAAAGAACAAATGTGGTGCTGATGTTGAGTAAACGGATTCTCACGTAGGCTATACTAAGAGGATTTTTACTTAGCATTTTGACTTAAGTAATGATAACTAAGAAATCATAAAAGGCTACGTAATCAATTTCTTGCGCGAATACAACGAATCAATACGCATCATTCAGGCACAATGCATGCGACATTGCATTCAATAATTCCACCTAGTTTCTAGTTAATCGAACGGTGGGATTTCAAGTTTAAGATTGTACTCACCTGTTTGTCTATTAGAGGCGGAACACAACCTATTAATGATACTTATAAACAGGCGAGAGTCTATGCTCTGCCGTCTCTGGATGGGATAACCGGGCTGTCGATATAACACATACAGTGATCTCTCACTTATACGCGACCAAATGGGACAACGAAGTTTTCGCGCACAAGTAAAATTCGCGTATAAGTGAAAAACCCAAAAATTAGCTTAAATGCAATAAGTTAACATCAGTTATAGTAATACTAATAGTATACTACTAATACTAATGAATAAATTCGCACATAACTTTTATTTATACATTGTGATTTAATAAAAAAAGCCAAATTTGAAGTTGTACGTTTTGTCATTTTTTATGCACTGTACAGTACGTAAGCGATTTCCCCAAAACCTAAAAATATGTCGCGTGATCAGTGCTATAGTCTACGAGGATGCAAAAGATTTTCGATAGGCTATGTCAACGCGTACCGCTTGAGCACGATTTTTAGTGACGTCAACCTTTTTGTATGTAACCTGTTCTCCCCTCTCGAAGTCAATCACAAGACTAATTCCACCCCCTATTGCACACTTGTGCAAAAAAAAAAAAAAAAAACACGTTTTTTGAAGAATCCGAACAATAGAATAACGTCGTGTGAATGTATTTCAAGAGAAAGAACAAGAAGGGTACAAATCTCCTATAAGCAAAGCGTGAATTAGGCGATTTAACTAAAATTGAAAAAAAATTATCGCGGATAAGTGAAAAGTGCATTTTAGGTTTCGCGTATAAATGAACAAGAGTTAACATTGTTTTCCTATATCGCTGGCCGGGCCCGTGAGAAAAACGCGCATAAGTGAAAAACGCGTATAACAGAGGTCGCGTATAAGCGAGAGATCACTGTAATTCTGCCGTTAAGTGTAATTCACACATCGTCCGTTTTGTATGAGGTTCTTTGCCTGAGCATGGTTTTGATTACTTCAAACTGATGAGCACAAAGCTAGAGCGCAATTGCAATCTCTAGATGCTGTCAGTGACTTTTTCGGTGTTTGCATGCAGTTCCTCATTAGTACCGGCTACAGGATGGATATTTGTAGTTTCATATCCATTTGAGGTGCATATAGTGTTTTCAGACCTTTAAGATGTTCGCGAAAATATTTGTATTCATTCATCAGTATACTATATAAGGTTTTTTCATAAGTAAAAACCTAATACGTATTTAAAGTCAATTTCTTCAAGAGAGGGATGAGAGATCCCTTGTAGAGAAAATTTCATATTGTTTACTGTCCCTCTCAGAGCGATGCCTCCTCCCCCACCCCCCAATATTGAGAGTGCACGCAAAAACAAAGAAAAGGACCCTCTAAAACTGACTCCCCACTTGGACCAAAGTTAGCCCCCAACCCCAAGGGGAGTTCTAGATCCGCCACTGTCTGTGCCTTACGTTACAAAAAATATGGATAATTTCATGCCGCCTATAGCAGGGGTGCCTACCTCCTAAGAGCAAGGACGCACCCCCCCCCCCCCAAATATCACGAAGACCTCCAAAAGCTAGAGCCCCCAAAGGAAAAAATACCCCTCAAAACATACCCCCTTTAAAATTTCAATGGTTTAGTCTGGCCATGACCCCCCCCCCCTTCCTAGGTGGGGGCACCCCTGCCCATAGCAAGATGTAAACTTTAAATCGAAATTCAAAAAAAATTATTACTTCAATACAGTGGTCTGGGTTTACGTACTTCGTCAGACTAGTCATAAAAAAACGAACGACCCTAGAAAAAATGAAATCGGGTGCTGGGATAAAAATTTAAGCATATCGTTTAAATATTAACATTTTCCCAATGGACCTGTGGCAGAAATTTAATCATTACTTGTTTTGTTTCTAGATACAATTATATTCATAGCACATTTTATATTAATAATTTTTACAAATTTTCTTCTTTGTTTGCATTCGCAAAAAGTATATATTTTTTTTTTAATACAGAGTCTTTATGCTTTGAACTTAACGGCAATTAGATTGAGCAGAAATAATGCTAAAACTGCTTCAAACAGCTAAGTAACAAATTTATCTTGGAAAAAAAGACACAGAAAAACGTTTATTCGAGTCTTATAGAGGAAATTGGATTCAGATCTGTTTTAGGGATAACGAATAAAACAAAATTTCTGAACAAATTATGACTTTTTTTTTCTTTAATTGCAAAAGAATTTGATTTTACGTCATAGGCCTTAGGGCGTAAAATTTATTTTAACATTACCGGTACAGCAATTTCCACGTTGCTCGGACCAATAGAAAATGACTCCGAAAGCGGTACAATGTATGAAGTTGACAATGTAAAATTGAGATTCTACTGACTATAGTACAAAGGGAGAAACTATAAACGTTCGTGCCATAAGTCATAGCCAAGCATTGGGGAACAAAATTTACCATAACTTTAAATCGCTCAAAAATAACTTGTTCTGCGGCAAAACCCTTAAAATAATGCATGACATGGAAAAGAAACTCACCTTTTTTTAACACTCACTCTAACAGAAGTAGTATCGGAATCTAGTTAAAATTAATTTAAGCTTGCTTTGAAATAAACATGTTCCAACTGCACGGATTTCAGCTGATGGCAGCCATCTTTGAAGCCCAATTGCCACTCAAAACATCAAAATACTAGAAACGTATTCTCAGATATATTTCAATTTATTTGAACTTTATAAGACAAAGTCTAGCTTATATCATTTTAAAAAAGAATTTTTTTCTGTGATGTGAATTGTTCCGTTTTCCATGGAATGGTCCACATAAGTAAGCACATCAATTTCTGAAAGCCAGGGTGGGGCAACTGCCCCCTTACATCCACCCTTAAAGGACGGGCCTGATCACGACCATTCTGCCTTTGAGCCAACAGGTTTTCCTAAACGTATAAAGTTAAATCCCAAAATTCTGAATCGTTCAAACGTTTAATTAATTTTAATTAGTTTTACGTTCTTTTTTTTTTTTTTTTTGAGCAATCACGATTGCTAATTTGTTTTGACCGTCCTTGATGTTGGTTCCTTTTTCAACCCCACCGTCCTCTGCAGACACGACTCCTCCGGTCCTGAGCACTGTCCCCTGGAATCCGCTTCTTCTGGTCGGAGGCGTCTATGTCCTACACACACGCATGCTCATACTCATACACACTCACACATACACACACACACGTGCCTTTACACACACGACAATGTGCATACACACAGGTCTACGCACACACACAGGCCTACACATACACATACACACACGTGCCTTTACACACACGACAATGTGCGTACACACAGGTCTACGCACACACACAGGCCTACACATACACATCTATACACACGTAATCCCTCAAGAGAAGGGGCAGGCTTAAGAGACAGGAGCCGTTTCTAGAAACAAGAACTCCTATGAGTAGGGTCCTGTCGTAATTCGTGATTGCGAAAAACATAATTTGAATTCAAAATTTCAGAATTCAAATTAATTTTTTTTTTTTTTTTTTTTGATGTTTTATTTCGCTCATGTCGAATCATTCTGAATTTAATTAATTTCTGTATTATAAAGCAGTCTAGGTTTTTTTAGGTTACCTGTGATACATAGTGAATCTCTTTTTAAAAACAATTCATTTCCATTCAAACCATTTCGAATAAGTATTATGTAATGCATTAAAAATTGCATTAACTGTCCGTGCATAAATAAGATTATAATATTTGTCGACACAGGGGCATAATGATTGGACGTTGGCTTCTTACACCCAAAGGCACTGGTTCAATCCTGGCTCCAGTCGGTAAATTTTCGAGATGCAGAAAATCGACAGTGTCCGCGTCGTATGATTATAAGACATGTAAAAGATCCCTTGAATATTGCTTTGGTCTCGAATACTCTTGGCGAAATTAAACTCCTAATGCAATTTCGCTTCGTAAGTGCCCAGGCGCCATCTGGTGGGGAAACTGGACATCAAAACTCTAGTGATAACAGTTATCGGCTAACAGAGGTGCCAGCCACAGAAAAGAAAGAATGAGGGAGAGGGGAAGGGAGTTTATATATATATATATATATATATATATATATATATATATATATATATATATATATATATATATATATATATATATATATATATATATATATATATATATATATATATATATATATATATATATATATATATATATATATATATATATATATATAGACTAATTAGGTGTTTTCCTAATTAGTCGAGGCGAAACCCCCTGCTTTTAGTTTTAGGTTTGAGCTCTAGTTCATAGTTAAAATGTACTGGTCTCTTGTTCACCATATTTAATGAATCCTCCACGGCTGATGAGCTCTGGATTCACACTTTATCTTTTCTTATCTATCTTTTCCTACTTAATAGCTGTTTGCATTTTTCTTTTTTATCATCATTTATTATTTATAATTTGTTTAATATTTGAAATTCTGTTTGCTTAATTTTATATTTACTTGGCTTTTTAGTTTTGCTGCGTTGCGCATCTATGGGCTCTTGGTGTGGTCTTTTCAATATTTTTCACTTTTATTATATATATATATATATATATATATATATATATATATATATGTCAGAGCAACAACAACAAAACAAAATTTAAAATAAAATAAATAGAATCATTCTATTTATTTTATTTCGCATTTTGTTTCGACTACATTTTTCATTTATCGTTTGCCAAATTTAGCTTACGTTTAATCCTAATGTTATTTCGTACAGTGCATTGGAAACATAATAATATTCACCTTTTTGCTTTTAGAACACTTATGAGAAAAATCAAGTACGTATGTATTTAAAAGTTAAAAGTTAGTGTTATACGGGGAAACCAAACTTTTTAGCCCAAGACAGACACTTTTTCGTAAAAGTTTCATAAAAACAAAGCAAAAACTTATTACAGTTGTTATTATACATTTTTTAACAGTATATTGAACAAAAATTGAATTCTTTCTTTTAAAATTCGTGTTGCATCAAAACCGTGTAGTTATGAATTAAAGTTTTGTACCGTGTAATATCGAAATCGTGTTATAACAATCGCAAATTTTTTACCGTGTCATATCGAAACCGTGTTGTATAGAAGTACCCTGTTATACGAGGGACTCCTGTACTGAGAAATTTAAAACGTCTGATGAATTGCTAATTTTATGGTTTTATGAACAGAACGGTCATTTAACTTTCTATATGGAATTCTGTATTAGTTTTAAACATTTCTCTCTTATATATATCTACTTTAGAGCAGTACTAACGTGTCCAAAAATCGTTACTTTCTGTTTATTACTGCATTACATGTAGAACCCTTTTCCACATTACGCCATAACAAAGTAATTATGTTTCAAAAAAGAAACCTTCATATTCTGCATTTACCAATGTTCTAAGAGCACGAGTCTCAACTTTTGTATACAGTAAACAATTTTTTTACGCTCTCCTGCAAAGCAGTGAAAATGTGACTTACTTTAGCCAGGATTTAAGGTACAGATATTTTTTTGGAACACGACGGCACACAAATGACACAAATGCGCGGTGACACAAATTTGACGGGCAATTTCTTTGATAAAAAAAACAATTTGCCCTCGTCATATTATGACGGGTTAGCTTCTAGTTAATAATCATGACAAAAATAACAACAATAATATTAATATTTTTCTGTACAAATACACTTTTCTGTTTCAAAAAAATATTTACATTCCAGAATATTTACACACAAAAATATTTACATTCTCCATACTTAATCATATTTGCTACTTTCACTCACGATGACAGGAAAAACGAGATTACGGACAAGTGAGATTCGGGGTAAACCAATGGAATACAGGAAAAATGTTTCTTCCAAAATCCTTAAAGATATTTTAAACTCTCTCTCTCTCTCTATCTCTCTCGCTTTTTAAAATGATTTCGTTGCGTGTGTACTTTAGCAATCATCTTGACTTGAGAAAAGGGAAAATAACGCGAAAAACAACACTCGCCTTCTGTTTTGCTTCTATTATTTAGCTGCAAAAATTCTATGAAAAAGAATAGACCTTCCTTATCCTTGGTTAATTCGTCGCTAAAAAGAAGAATGGGCGTATCTCAAAAAAATCGAAAACTGAGTTATGACCACCACAGAAATGTCCAAAGTCAATTTTGTAATATGACCAATGGGCGTATCTCTACAATACAATAAATAGTAAAAAAAATTACAGTCCCTCACACTGGTGGCGGTTCCCAAGCGATACAGTAAACTGGAAATCTTTAAATCGGGTTTCTGCAAAATGCTTAAAAGTGAGATACGCCCATTCGTCTTTTTAGCGACGAATTTTACACCTCTCCGCCTCGTAGAGTTAAGATACGGAAAAGAAAAAAAAATTGCCATGTAAAACGGAAGGATACCGGACTTCAAATTTCTTGAAATTCGTCAGTAGTGGATTTCAGGTGGGACTCGTGCCCCTCAAAAAAAGGACAATATTAATTTAAGGAAACCATGAACTATTTTTAAATTTACTTCTCCATAACATAATTCAGCCTACTTCTTAGCACATTAACACAAAGCATATTTGAATAAAATCATTTTGGCTTGCTATATAGGAGTAATATTGCAGTCGGCGATCAATGAGAAAGAATGCATGAAGCTTACGACTTTCGAATTCAAGTATGAATAATATCGAAACTCATTCATTAATTCTTCTTTCATATAAAAAAAAGTAAAAAAGTGAATATTCTGTTCTCACAACCTCTTGTTTTAATCATTATTACAAAGTTATACCGCGCATTATTATACCATTTTAGTGAAATCATGGAATATTTAGTTTATTTAATTGGCTTAACATGTTGAAAAAGATATTTTACGTCCACATTCGAAGTAAATTAGTATAATATCTCTGTACTTTAAAGTAGATTAATAGACTTTAAAGGCTCCTTAAAAACATTTTAAAAGAACCTCATGACTATATTTTTTTTAATAAAAATTGGTGGTGAAGAAGGGGGGGGGGTCTTTTTACCTTTTGGTTCCCCTCCAAAAAACTACTTCTGTATCCACCCATGAAATTCATCAACTTTGAAAGAGGTTTCACGACCTCCCCCCCGAGAGGGTGGGGGCATTGTAACACAGTAAGAACTCTCTCGTTAAATGCCTTATTTTAGATGGATGCTGGAATTTCTGGGTGGTAGGTGGGGGTGGGGGTAATACACACCTAGGTAAGCCTTAGATACGCCCATGCAAACAATTTTTCAGCATTATGTTGTTACCCATAATATTTAGCCACATTAGCTCATTCATACTACTTGCAGTGAAAGATGCACTTTGTCTTCTGAAAATCACACACCTACCCAAAAGGCATTAGAGATGATTTTTGTTCAAAGTATTTCTCATTTTTCTTTACATAAAAATGTACTGAACATTTCGAGAAGGGTTTCCAGTCAGCATCCTTTTACATAACTATTGCCCAATAACATAGGCGGATTTAGGCTGCGAATTTTGGGGGTGCAGCAATTACAGGGATCTAGTGGGACGGGTTAAAAATTTACCTCAAGAATGCTGGTTTACAATTGGTTTCAGAGTAAATTTTATAGCAGTTTACTGAAATGATGTGCAAGAACTTAAAACAGTTTTAATGGTTTTTGATGAAGTATATAACAATAGCCATGTATTTTTTTTTTTTTTTTGACTTTATTAGCCATGGTTGTTTCAGAGTATAAGAAATTGTAATGATTGTACTTTGTACCCATAAATATTCAGTTACAGAGTATACAGTTATTCAATAATATAGCATTAAATACTAAATAATTTAAGAAATGTCTTCATTTGTCTTTTTTCTCTTTTTTTTTTCAAATGGATAAAAGTACTCTTCTTTATACGTTGTAAAATTTCTCTCGCACTGGCGAAGTTTGGTGACACACGCAGGTTACACAATAAACTGCTTATTATTGTTTTTTTGGGTTTGTTTTCAAGCAAATTAACTTGGATTGTAGATTAGAGAAAAATTATTTTCTAAATTGTGTGTCCGGATGAAAAATTATTAATTTTAATTATTTTCAATATCCAAAACCAAAATGTTAGGGCTGGCACCCCCGTAAATCCGCCTATGCCCAATAACCTTCAGAAATTGCCTTTTTGCTTTTGACATAAAGTTTACCTTTCTGAATCAATACTGAGCCAGCATTTACAGTATTTCTCCCGTCGCTAATTCTCTAACATTCGCGGCTTCTTTGCCTTTAATAACAATGTCTATTAGCTTTTCTTTTCAGAGGAAATCACCCTCGGAATCTGCAATGATATGATTCGCCTCAGTAAGCTAAAATAAGAGAGCATATCCAAGTATTCGAAGCTTACAATTGGTAGCCATTAAAAAATTCCCTTGTGGCATTAACCTAACACAGAGATTTCTTCGCTTGGCTGGTTATGCGCACATTGCTTCAGGAGAAAATCATCAATTGCTTCAAAAAAATTTTTCTAAAAGCTAACTTCCTTTAATATGAAATTAAATATTCAGCTATCCTTTATTCGAAGGCAATCAGAACAACTGACACCATCCTAATTAAAGTCTAGCTTATTTTTTATCAATTGCAATTACGCTCGCATTTGGGCATTCAGCACCCCTGTGCTTTGTGTTATATGGCACCACCTCCACCCTTTGGGGGGGGGGCATACTGCGGCTATTCCGTTTACCCTCTCAATTTTATGCAAGAAAGCAAGTACATTTGTGCTTGAAGGACAATTTTTATTTAAATGCTAATTCAACTTGCTTCTCTAGCAAGCAGAGCGATATCCCTTATTAAGAAACCCATAACAAGCTGCTCAGATGTAATATGAAGATAATGCCGCGTTTTTATAGCAAATGCGATGTTTCATCCATGTGTTGTTTAAATTGCATAGTATACAACCTACAGTGCCATCTATTGATACATTTTGGAACGTTCTCTCTTATGTTATACCGTTCCCCCTATTCAAGTATACCGAGTTCGAATTTCCAGTTATTCAGCAGTTGAAACATCAGCTGGAGACAGCCGAACCTCTTACCGGTGGGGATTTTATTTTGTTTTCGCATTGGGTCTTCCTTTTCAGTAGAACAGGCAAAAAGAGAAAAACTGCTTTTTGAAGTTTTGTGTCGATTGGCCGGGAAAAGATATCCGACATAATTCTGATAATTAAGAAAATACTAATATTTTCATAATTTATCCCTTGTGGACAATACGATTTTTTTTCCGACAAGAAAAAATTGTCCCCGATGGGGGTGGGGGCAAGCTGTTTCCGACGGAGGAGATTTCCCCCCTTGCCACCCATTTGGCGTCGCAGCTGCCTTACAAGAAAATTAAGAGCATAAAAATTGTCATGTTCGAATACAGCTACCGGTTTAATACGAGCGATTGATTTCATGCACTCAGATGAACGCATCTGATGGTTAGTTTCTGGTGAGCCCGGGCCGTGGTAGCCCGATCGGTAGAGTGTCGGTTTCGGGGCCGGAGGGTCCTGAGTTCGAACCTCGATGGTCGAAGATCCACCGTCGTCATTAAAGGGGACTGGGCGACGTTAAATATGCTCGTGGTCTCAATGTCTTCCAAGTGAAACGATACCTCTGGGGGTGCTAGCACCAGGTAGCTATTAGCTCCTGGTCTAGTTCTAAATTCTCATTAACTGTTCGATCCGGTGATGGTGCTGCCATCTATCGGTATAAAAAAATAATGGAGGCAAGGCACTTAGTATGCAGTCCTCGACATAAATACAGTTGTAGTCAGTTGTGACTCGGAAGCTGGTGAGCCCGGGTAAACCGGTTGCAACGGGCAGAAGGAATCCGACTAATCGAACATACTCAATAAGAGAGCTTCCGGAAAGTAACTCTCTTGTTTGCTTTGTGTTTCAAGATTCAAGAGACTCAATGGATCAAATGAAGTTTTTTCGCAGTTTTGTTTAGTGTAGAACACTTTAGGAGATAGGTGCCTTTATGGAAGACTTCTGAAAATGGCTCTACCGATTTTAATGTAAGAAAACCTAGAAAACTCTCATTCGGCAATTCGTTGGCAAGCTAAATTTACAAAAAAATATTTACTTAAATCTACTGTCGTTGGCATTTTCTTCTCCAAGTCCCCCCCCCCCCTCCAAGAAGTTGAATTATCACTCCGGTTGATGGGCGAACTAATGCATAAAGCAATATCATTGAACACTGATTATGAATTAACTATAATCTACGTAAAATAATTTGCTTCAAGTGCATTTTTTGGGTTTTCTTTGGGGACCCTTCTGCCGTGCTAAGCACAAAAGTTGTATCTGCACTTTTTAACAAAACTGAGTTATTGTCATCAGGTGGTTCTTTGTAACGTATTTTACCTAAATACAGTAAAACCTGTAAAGTTGACTACCTTTGTAAGTTGACCACCTGTCTAAGTTGACCGCTTTTGTCGGGAACGGAATTAGTCCTATCTTACATAATGAAGGAAAACCTCTGTAACTTGACCACCTGTCTATCTTGACCACTAATATACACCAGCTTTGGGTTGGAGTACTGTAAAAAACCCTTTGTAAGTTGACCACTAGGCAAACGCATTAGATTGTACTGAAAGTTTCATCAGCTATGCTTCAAATAAGTAACCAGACATTTTAGAAAAACCTATGAATATTTATGCTTCTATCGAAAAACATTGGGCTAAGTCCCAGAAAATGCGCCAAACTTCAATACGGAGTTATTTTGTTGAAAAGTAGATTACCATGGTTACAAATGTACAAGAAAAAATCAAGTGAAGAATTTTAGTCACTTTTGACTTGTTATAAATTTTTATTAATTATTAATATAAAGTAGTTTTTCATAGGAATGAGGCAATTTTTTTTTGACTGATTCACATAAATTTTAAATTTGTATGATACTTTAAGCGCCATTCTGGTAAATAATCTCTAACAATATTTAAACAACATTTTTTCTTATTGTTTTAAAGTAATGTTAAAGAAGAAAAATGAGTTTAAAGTATTCCAATTAGTTAAAAAACGAATGCATGGGACAAGAAATGACAAAAAAAAAAAAAAAAAATTTCATTCCTACCCTCTATAAGTTGACCACCTTTCTAAGTTGACCACCAAAGTATTGCACCGCAAGTGGTCAACTTACACAAGTTTCATTGTACAATGTATTATGATCATTTGAGAACAATTTTTTTTTTTTTTTTTTTGAAAATCTGAAAAAGTGCCATCTGAACCAAATACATGAAGACGCAAAACTTTAAAAAGCAATATCTCAGTTTGAGCTCGATTGCAGATATCACTTTTGTGCTAAGCACGGCAGCCTGGAGTTGCGATATTTGCGATATCGTCAATCCGCCAGCCATCTACCCCTTAACACAGGTCCGTATTTAAGGTATTGTCTCCTCCCAAGTCGCACTACACCTCCACACCAACACTAAACTAACAAGGAAACAAGGAAACAAGCAGTAATTATACGGAACAAGTTGTCCTAAATTTTCCATGGATCCCCCCTCAAGGGGCACCCTTGCATGGGTCAAAAAATTGGTAATTATGCATTTATTGTGCGTTTTCTGGTATTTTTCTTTTTTCTTCTACTCCTTTTTATTTATTTTTTTTTTAAATTCGTTTAAGAGGGTTTTTTCTTTTTTTTGGAAATTTTGAAAAATTTCATAAAGTGCTATAAAACAAATTTTTTAACTTATTAGAACAAAAGTACCACGAAAGCCACTCATTGATCATCACATTGGGCATCTTATACTATATTAAAAACTGAGTATATCTTTGTATCTACCTATCTATCTATCAATCTATTAATGGGTGTCACTCAAACTTCTTTCAAATGCTAGAGAAATGATGATCGAACCAGGTATCCATTGAATCGTAATTTTTCTGGCTCAATTTATCGCTTTCCCACGATTTCAATTAGCGGAGATATTAATTAATACGTTAGTTCTCAAGAAGGTTTCTACCCCCCCTCCCCCCGAAGGAAAGAATTTTGGCATAATGCCAAGTTCAACATTTGGTTCTTCTTTTCCGGAGACTACGTTGATCTTGCCTCGGTCGGAGCCTCTTTTCCTGCGTTTATAATCTCTCTCTCTTTTTTTTTCTGAAAGCAGAAGTTATATATATATATATATATATATATATATATATATATATATATATATATATATATATATATATATATATATATATATATATATATATATATATACATATATATATATATATATATATATATATATACATATACATATATATATATATATATATATATACATATATATATATATATATATATATATATATATATATATATATATATATATATATATATATATATATATATATATATATATATATATATATATATATATATTGAATAGTTCGAGTTCATGGTTAAGTTACAAGGTGCGCAGCGGACTGGGAATGGGATGATTCCAGAGCTATGTCACGCTGAAAATTAATGCAGGACTCATTTATTAATGTACCGACGCAGACGATTCGTTTTTCGATGCGATGATTTTTTTCACTTTTTCTTTTCATTTGAAGGAATGTAACTTACATACCAAAAACGTCAATTGAATTTCCTTTCCTAAGCTAAGCCCCTGAAGGTGCTGTACTTTGGTACTTCAGAGGAACAGTTGCACACCAACTCGCCGGAGGCTGGTTGTGCGAGCTGTCGTAGGCGGCAAATGCAGCCGCCTTGTGGCAAGTATACCAAAAATTTTGAATATGTTGGAAATAAAATCTTTAGAGCTCACCAAAGCCTTTTCTTTTAAAAAGATTTCCGTTAAAATTTATGTACTACATTTATATTTTAAAAACAGACCATGACTAATAAAATGTTCCATCATGATTGACATTTAAGTATGTTCCCTAGCTAACAGAACAGCGGCAAAGTCTGCAAAGTTTCAAAAAAATGGGATCAGAATATTTTGATTTATATTCTTTGAAGTGAGCAAATTTTACATACGAGAAAATTTTAAGACTGCGATACGACTGGTATGCTTCCAGGATTTTTTAATATATTTTTCTCAATATGATCCCCCCCCCCACGCGGCCTTTTCGAGGGATTGCGGTACTCCGTTTTTACACCGGAAAATACGTGTCTGTATGGGGGGGGGCAAAAAATAACAGTTTTTGATTATTCTTGAAGAGAATACGCCTAAGTCTCTATCTCTCTCCTTGCTACAAATATCGTGCGTTTGAATTTTTACCTCTCAAGCTCTTAAAGTGGGGGCATTAACAGTAATTTAAATACTCCCATCAAAGGGCAGATCCAGCTTCTGGTTTTCGAAGGGGTCATTACCAGAAAAGGTGAGGGGGGGTCGAAGTGCGATATTCGGGCACAAATGGGGAACCTAAGGCGAATTTTCGAAGTACAAGTCCCCAAAATTTAGTTTTAGGCTATATTTGGTCTTTAAAGGGAAGAAGGGATCATGCCCCCCCCCCTCCCTGGACCCATGTCTGCTCCTATCCAGGGGCGGCCTGGCCCGCCAGCCGATGCACCCTCCCGTCTGAGAGCCCTCTGTGCGCCTTCAATTTGCTTCCCCGCCTTCGCTTTTTTTTTACCGTTTTTTCCCCCGCCCTCAAAAACTGCCCAAACTGTACGACTACGTTTTATTTTCTCTCTTTCTTTCTTTTTTTTTTTTTGCTCTCGCGAAAATGTTCATTTCTATTTTGTTTTATTCGTGCCCTCAAAAGTGCATGCCTTTGTTTTTTATTTTATTATTATTTTTTTCTTTGCACCCTCGAACCTGTGCGCCTTTGTTTCTTTTCGCGACCTCAAACCTGTGCGCCTTCAGTGTTTTTTTTTTTTTTTTTTGCTCCTTCAAACCTGTGCGACTCCGGGGTTTTTTTTTTCCACCCTTGAACCTGAGCGTCTTCGATTCCCCTCCCCCCTTTTTTGTACTCTGCATATCTGTGCGATCCTTTTCTCTTTCGTTTATTTGAACCTGAGCTCCGTCGGATTTTCTTTTGCGCCCTTGTTTTTTTCTCCCTCGCTCTCGAGCAGTGGCGGATCCACAGGGAGGGGGGGGGGGGCGATTAGGGCACTCGCCCCCATATTCCGTGAAAAGTCACCAAACTCCCCCCCCCCCCAACCCAACACAAAAAATCGCCTACAACTGTATTTTTACGACTAATTCCAAAAATTTTCCAGGGGAGAATCCTTCAACCCCCTCTCTGCAATGTCATCGAAGATCGTTAAACATTTTTACTTTTTGGAGCTACATTTTCGAAAAAATCGCCGGAATCGAAAACTTTTTCGAAAATGTCCTTAACGACGGCCTTAAATTACATTTCTAGAAATTCAATTACGAAAATATTCCGGGGGAGAGCCTCCGATTTGGAGTCCGTCCCCTAACATCAATAAAGATCCACTAACATTACGTTTTTGAATCTTTAATATTGAAAGCTGAGGGATATCTCCTGAACTCATCCCTTCCCTTAACGCTACCAAAGATGACCAACCATCGCATTTCAAGGCTCCAATTTAAAACAATTTCCGATGGAAAGTTTCAAACCCCGTTCCTTCCCCCTACGCCATAAAAGATGGCTTACAGGGTCATTCTCCAGAAAACGTAACTTTTAAAAGCAAATATTTTTCAATTTCAAAACCTTTTGTTTTTCTTTTTCTTTTCCTTCTTTCATGAAAGTGTTACCTAGTATAAGTAACCATAAACAATGGCCCAGCTAAGTTCCAACTATTTTACTTATAAATAAAAAAAATAATAAAATGCCTTGTTCACGGAAATAAAAAAAAATGAAAAAAACTTTTAAAATTTAAAAATTGAAGCCAATTTAATATCAAAGTAGTAATTTTGTTAATTGTGCATACAATCAGCCATTTTAATGATTAGTGGGAATAGAATATTAAGCTCTCTTAATTAAAGTATGGCTTAATTAGTAGTTTCAAATGTATGTTAAACGAGCCGATGTGTGCATCACATGACTTCCTATTACTCCAATTTAAAGATAATAATGCCTCGGAGTGAACAAAAAACACTTTAAATACTTTCATTCCAAGTCTGTTGCAAACCGAAGCAAAGAAAACGTTTTATGCAGATAAATTTTCCCAATATTGGGAAACCAAAAGCTTGGCGATATATTGCCAAGTGTTTGCCAAATTATAGCACTGCTTGAGTTTGCATTGAAATTAACAATGATTTTGCCCCAAAAAGGTGTAAAAGACCCCCTTTGGAACATCCGAAGGCAACCAAAAGAGAAGGTACACAACTAAACCCCAATTGGAGTCTCTGTGCCAAATTTCAACTTTCTAGGACATACCGTTCTTGAGTTATGCGAGATACAAACACACATACGCACATCACGAGAAAACTCGTAATTAACTCGGGGATCGTAACAATGGATTCTTCAGGTGTCCATACATTCTTAGGCATGTATCCACGTGTGGTCGGGTTGAAAAAAAAAAATCAGTATTCATTCGGGGGCGAGCAAAATGGAAATTAAGGCCGATTTTTGAATGAAAATTTTTTCACGAATACAATACTTCCTTTTTTGCAAAAGGAAGTAAAAATAGTATTTAGTAAATTTGAGGATATACTGGCAATTTATAATTTTGGTAGAATGCCTTTTATTGATGTTAAGTACATCGAACTTGGTACACAAAACTAGACAAGAGAAGGATAGAAAAAAACATTTCCATGGAGGATGTATTTGATGAATATGAATATAGTTTTATACACATGTAAAACTTTTGCTTTTTATCTCAATTCGTTAGGGGTTTTTTTTTTTATACCAGATTTTATTATTTCACTAAAATAAGACGAAAGAAAGAGGAAAATACACGCTGTATTTTCTTAAGATAATGAATTTATGAAAGCGGAACTTAACCAATTATTTTTGTCACTTTGTTATATTATTTTTTATTATCATAAATCAGTTTGAAACAAATCTGTTTCACTTGATTTACATTTTCATCACTTTAAACTAGTCTTTCAGGATATTTATTGCAGAAAGGGCATAAATCCTCAAAATAATTTTTTTTAAAATTAATTTCATTGACGAAATGAAACGTAATTTAAGGTGAGGTAATGATCCTACATGTAGTTAGATGAGTCATAAAACTTTTCGTAGAATTTAGTTCATTTCTGTATGAAATAATCACTTTTAATTGATTTCTGAAAAGTTATATTTGTTGTACTTATGCCCTTTCTGAAATAATCGATTCAGGTGGGCTTTCATTGATTTTGTTTTCTAAATCATGCTGTACAGCACCACCCAGGGCGAGGTTCCAGGGGCGTAGCTAAGGGGGGGTTTTTGGGGACGAAACCCCCCCCCCGAAACGTTAGTCTCAAAAAAAAAAAAAAAAAAAAGAGAAAAAGAAGAGAGATGAGAAAGAAAAAAAAAGAAGAAAAGGAAAAAATTCCAAGCGATTATATATATATATATATATATATATATATATATATATATATATATATATATATATATATATATATATATATATAAAAGAAGTAACCCCCCCCCCCCCCCCGAAAGTCGGGTCTAGCTACGCCACTGCGAGGTTCACCTACCATTTGTACTGGTTATCTCCAAATTTTCAATTTTGCCACTTAAATCTCTTTTCCCTTTGCTTCTCACTGCCTCAATTGTCATCACCTGACCGCTGACCACCCTAAAATGACGGGCCAGCCACAGAGAAATAATTGATTCGTGTGGATAGGTTTGTTGCATTTTAAATATTTTAGTTTTTTGTAAATGCAAAGGAAAAAAGGTTTAATCAAAAATTTGCCCCTCCCAAAATTTGGGGCGGGGAGGGGGGGGGGGGGTGATTCGTAATTTCTTTAGTACGAAACGCATATGATAAATAATTGAGTCCTGAGTCGTGACCAGTTTTTTGTGCAAGGGGAATTTCTTTTTCTAGAAAAGCAGCACCGGAACGCGTCCGGTGCGTTTCGCCACCAATACCCCATTACGGTACTTGTTTTCTGGAAAAAAAATTTCCCTTTCAAACAAAATTGTCCCGAATCCGAATTCAATTATATTTCATTGACGTTCCGGTACCAGAAATTTTACGAACCGGATTTATACTTATATAAATATATAATTACCCCGGATTTATATAAATAAACATATACAAAGAAAAAAAAAAATTTGAATTTTGGCATCTTGAATTCAAATTATGTTTTTCGCAATCACGAGTGTGTGTGTGTAGGCGTGTGTGCTTGTGTGTGTGGGGGGGGGGGGAGGTATGTGTGTTTGTGTGTAGGGGGTATGTGTATGTGTGTGTAGGCATGTGTGTTTGTGTCTGTGTGCAGGCATGAGTGTGTGGGTAGTTGCGTGTATGAGTGTTTGTGTGCATGGGGGCGGGGTATTTGTATATGCGGGCATATGTGTTTGTGTGTGTGTGTGCATGCATGAATATGTGGGTAGTTGTGTGTATATGTTTGCGTGTGTATGTTTAGGTGTCTGTATGTATGCGTGTGTGTATGTGTGTGCGTGTGTGTGTATGCATGCATGAATATGTGGGTCGTTGTGTGTATATGTTTGTGTGTGTATGTTCAGGTGTCTGTATGTATGCGTGTGTGTATGTGTGTGCGTGTGTGTGTATGAGCGTGTGTGTAGGACATGAACGCAACCTGGAGGCGGTTTTCGCTAGAGGAGCAGCATCGTGAGGAGCCGGTCGACGGTGATGCTGCAGAGGGTGCTGGCGGGAAAATAAAATGATAGCACATCAAAACAGTCAAATGAAAGCAATAAGCGATCGTGATTGCTCAAAAAAAATCAGAAAACAATTTGACGATTGATGAATTTCCTTTTTCTTATTCCCCCCCCCCCCCAGAAAGCAGTTATTTATCATATCGTTCAGTTCAGGTTATGTTGATTTGCTTTTACTCACACCCTTTTATCGCGCTGCTGGTGCGAAAATAAATAAGATGAACTCCCAAATTTATTTCTATGTTGGCGCGTTTTGCTTCCATCGCCAATGATGAGATGCAGTGTAGATAATATAGTAACCCTTTTTACTATCAGCTTCTTAGCGCGGTGGAATGCTATTCGTACAACGATATGTAATCGGGATTTCTGGAAGCGAGGTGTTTTTCATTGACAGATCTATGATTAATTCAAGATATATTGGGCTTATTGGAGAGTTGACTCCCCGATGTATCAAAATAGCAGTCATCATATTCATCTACCGTTCCTATTTTCCTTCAGTGTGGGGATCAGTCAAGTTCAACTGATGTAACTGTGTAAGGACAAGTTTGTTTATTGTTTATGTTTTTCTGGTAAGACGAGTCATTGTCTTATAAATCTAGTTTTCAGCTTGCAGTAGATCCAGCATGCGAATAGTTTAAATAATTTTTCCGTTTAACGATAGCTTTTACCATCTTCAAACATAACCAGTAGCGGATTTTAGGAGGGGGATTTAACTACAGTAAAACCCCTCATAACGGACACCTCTCTTATGCGGACAATTTTCAATTTCCCTATTCCAATGCAAATAACATTATTAAACCCCTTACCTGCGGACACCCCTCTATTGTGGACAAAAAAATTTGTCCGGTTAGTGTCGTGTCCGTATTAGAGGGATTTTACTGTATTTCGTTTATCGTTTTTTAACTGATTTCTACATAAAATGGGGATTTTTTTTTTTTTTTTAGCTATTTGAAAAGATCACAAAATACATTTTAAGCATTTTCGTTTTTTGAAGTAATACTAGAGGTGGAGCAGGCCCGTGTCCAGATTTTCATAAAGGGAGGGGTTTTAATCTTATCGGCGGAGGGGGGAATTCAACCCCCCACAACCTTTAGTTTACGACAAATTGCCGATCCCAGTATATACCCTGTTTATACCTGGAAGGGCTGCTGAACCCCCCCCCTTTTTTTTTTTTTGAGGGATAGTTTTGGCTGCGCAGGTGACCAAAGTAATTCTTCATTTTACAAGTTCACTTTAATCAAACCTTGTTTGTTTCTTTTTAATTAAATCTGCTTACTATGCGGTACATTGCAATAAATACTAAAATTTATCCACAAATTCTTTTATAATGTAGAATGTATATCAGGTTTTATGTTCTAAATAATTGAAATAATGCTTAATAAACTAAACAAGAAAGAGGTTATTGCAGATACAAATTACATTACCAAACACCATCACTAATGCATTTTCATTGCTACAACATATGCTAAATTCATCATAACCTCCTTACTTCAGCAGTTCTTCCACCTTTGTTTTTCCGGAATATCATTTCAGTTGAGAAAGCTTTAACAGTTGTAAATTGCAGAAAAACTTAAGAAAAGAGAGAAAGTTAAAAAAAAAAAAACCCGCTGAACACAAACTTTACATTAAAATTAATTTAAGCCAAAAAAAAAAACATATATTTTCTTCATTTTCCTTATTATTTTTCGCCAATGGGAGGGGTTTAACCCCTAAAACCCTCCCCTTGGACATGGCTCAGGGTGGAGGAGTCTGAGGCTAGAGTGGCAGAATACATTTAACTACCTGGTTTCAAATTCAGTGGAATGTAATATCAGGATTCATCTATTTTTTCTTCTTTGATGGAATCAATAATAAACGTTTCTAGAAAAATGTATAACAGTATCAAAAGAGTAATTTCGATCCATGAAGCTATTTGTGAAATGTTAGAATTATTTCTCAGCTAATAAAAAATACAAAAGGAAAGAAATCGCATGGTAGTTTCTTAGCAAAATCATACCATAATATTAATGGAAACAGCACGTAGTATTAAAATGTTATCATAGTTAATATCGTTTTAAGAACGAATCAGTAATAACCTTGCCCTCGAGTTATAACCATTATGACAATGTTCCAAATTAAAACCGCTTATTTTATAGCATCTTGGTAAGGTTTAGTATTCAATTGATAAGTCAAAGTTATTTTATCTCTGCATTCAAAGTACATTAGAGTGCATAATATTATGTACTTAAAAGTAGAATAATTGGCCTTAAGAGGTCCTAAAAAAATATTTAAGTTATGAAAACTTTCTTATGAAACATTGTTTGGGGGGGGGGGCGCTTTTGAATTTCCCACCCCCTGCAAAAATTATTTCTGTATCCGCCCCTGAATGTAACCTATTATTTTACTGTTGTATAAGGCTTTTGAGCAAAGCCGTAGAGAGCCAAGGTTATGTCACCAGGCCCCTCCCCCCTCCCAAAAAAAAAAGAAAAAATGTAGGGAGAGGAAAAGAAATAAAGGGGGGAAAGAAAAAATCAAAACTGCTACTAGGAAACAATTAACTTTAATAAAAGTGGCACAACAGTAAATACTAGAAGAGTAAATTTTACTTAATCTCTACATTTTCTCTTATTCAGTTTTTCTCCCCCTTTTTTCTTTTTTCCTTTCCCTGTTTTCTTTCTTTTTTCTGCGTCAGTATCCCCCCCCCCCCCAAGGCCCGGACTCTTCGTTTCTGACTAAGCTGACATAGCCTCGGTCGCCTGCTTTTGAGAGATAGCGAAAATATTGTTGAAACATTTTCTAGCTACAATATATACTAAACACATAGATTGGAATACAGTGTCTAAACGATGTTAAATTGAGAGTACATATTCTCATGCTAAGATGCAAATAAAGCGTCTAGTAGTGGGACTTTCTGCACATGTAGTTTATAACCAGGACTTGTTCTTCCGTAAAAAAATCGGATTTCCGGACTATTGGCGTTTAGAGATTTCTGTTCTGTGAAATTGACCTCACCTTTTAAGTTTAGGGTGTATATTTCACTTTAGAAGAATTACATTAAATGGACCATTTTTCATCAAAGTTTTTAGAAGAAGTGTACATAAGCTAGTTAAAGCAGGACTTTCTGTTGAAGGGGAAAGGGAAAGGAAAATAATTTTATAAGTTGCAATTACCTACTCTAGTACTGCAGAAAAAGAATATCAATCATACATAGACACAATGTTAGTTAAAATAATTACACCTTTGGGTAACATTATTATGAATAATAGTTTTGAAGAAGGTCTGTACTTGTGTGAATGTGCAGACATTTTCTAATGGGTTCATGGACTTATTGTCGTCGCCTTCAATTTCCCACCAGATGCTATTGTGCATTAAGTATGTGTTTATATTTTAACCAGAAGTTAATTTGCATAGAAGCTCACCAGAGCTGAGCTCTTGCACTTCTTTTTGATTTTTTACAAATTTAAATGTTTTAGGCCAAATTCAGGCTTTTTACGGGTAAAAATAACTTGTGGAAACTACTATTATAGAGCTCCTGCATTCTTTTGGTAGTTTGCTAGAGTTTAAAGCATGAACAATATTAAGAAGGCACAGAAATGATATTATACTTATTACTTTTGCAATCAAAATTAGTTCTTTTCAAAAATTTTAATTTATGCTATATCATGAACACACTATAAGTGTAGTAGTACCTACTGATACCATAGAAACAGCATGGTCAAATGTTTGCATATAGACTGCATAACATATTGAATCTTAATGCATTCACATTTATGGTTTAAAAATGGTATTAATCATTAATGATGATTGAGAATAATATAGAAATAATGAGGGGGTGAACACTTAAATAAAAAAATATAAAAAAAAGAAAAAAAAAATTTATTTTCGTTTCTTTGAGTAAACACATCATGAGAAAAATTTTCGTCAGTGACAGCAAATTTGAAGAATAAGACTTAAGAGAAGGATATAGAAAAATTGTTTTAACTTAATGTTAAGGCATCATTTCGTTTCCAGTCAGGGCAGTCGCCAAGCAGGGAGAAGTGCTGCTACCTCCTTACTGTTTTTTTGGAGAAGGGTCAACCAATTTCATTTTAGTGAAGTAAGATAAATGATCAAATGAATAAAAAATGACAAAATGTATTGATTTTCTGTAACAAAAAAAAGGTATATTTGTCTTTTTTTTAAAATCAAAATGTCACGAAAAGCACAACAAAGTGGAGAAAAACATATATGGGCTGATGAGTACTCTGCTGAATGCACTTTTGTAAAATACTGATCTGCATCATAAAAAGAAAATTAAAACAATGAAATGAATCTTGTATGTTGCTGCTGTTGATAAAATATATTTTAATAAAATAGATTGATTCTAAAGTGTGGATTCAATTTAAACTGCTTTTCAGAAGTGCCATCTCTATGATAAATTCATACATATCTACTAAACATGCCTGTCAGGCTGCATTTTTTTGGGAGGGGGGGGGGGGAGGGCATACACCCAATGTAAATTTTACCAAAAAACAGCTAAAGCCATACCCACTTACGTGTAAATACATTCATTCTCCAAATCTAGGGTAGGAGACTGACGACTTGCCAATTTTTTTTTTCTTTTCTGAAAATTTTTCTTCTTCTGAAAAGATTTTTTTTTTTGTTATAACTGCCCTTGTAAATAAACTACTGTATTAGGTTGACAATAATAAGGTTTAAAAAAAAAGGCCCCTGGGTGGGGTTTTGACCAGGGTCTGAAAATAAGATATGAAAGTCAAGGGTTATTGGCACCTAGCTTTTTCGTTGTAGTTGCCAAAATGTTATGCTTTAGCATAATTTTTAAACAATTCAAATTGCTTTAAGCAAAGCTTAGTGATTCCTAAATGCAATACTATAGTTGGGTATTTTTGCAAAGGTATATCAAAAACAACAGAGCTTTATTCAGGTCGTCATTTGGGGGGGGGGGGGGAGGCAGGGAGTTCAATCAGTCTTCATGGCTTTGAAAAATAATGTTTTTACATTTGTTTTTAGATAAAATCTGCATTGAGTAGACACCCTTTACTCGAGGAGAAATTCGAAATGACAGACCTGGCTTTGTTGACCAAACTATGGATAGGTGTAAAGTAATTGAAAACCAATTCCTATTTAAAACTTTTGAGAAGACAGCAATGTTACTTAACAATTGCCTATTTTCATTGCGGCCCAGCAAAATGAAAAAAAAAAATCGGCTTCACCATTAGTATGCAATATACCTACAGCCCAGTTATGACATCAAGAGACTGCAGTTTCGTCCTTTCTATATACTCATCAGTCTGGAATAGTCAATTAGAAACCTGGAGCAGATGTCTTTTCATTGTAGCTGTGATAACCTTCAAACTGTTGGCTAAAATAAATTTAGCACCCCAGTGAGAGTCCACAGGCAATGGTGCAGTTCAACTCGTAAAATGAAGGTTAAAACCCAGTTAAAAGTTAGAGAGGTGATTGTAAACTCTGGCTTAGTTTCTGAGACTTATTTAAGCTTCTATATTCATTTTCCGCACCATTGCTTGTGGACTCTCGCTGGTGTGCTAAATAAATTTTAGCCACCACTTTGAAGGTAATCTCAGTTTCTATGAGAGGACATCTGCCTCCAACTCAGTTATTGACTATTTCAGACAGAATCCATAACAAGGGCAAAACTGCAATCTCTGGATGTCATAACCGGGCTGTTAGTATATTGCATGCAGTCTTGCATAATATAGACGAAAAAAAAAATTTTTTTTTTTTAAAGGAAAATTTTAAAAAATCCCAGTTTGTTTCTACCAAAGCCTTTTAAAGCACATGTGTGAAAAAAAAAATAATGGGATTGGCAGTTTTCTTCAGTTGGTGAAAAGCAAGTGATGTCTATATGTTATTGCAAAAAAAATTTAAAATTATTTTAAAGTTTTTCCCCTACCTTTTTCAGATTTTAATATAAAATAAGAATGAATTAGGCAAAATAATTATTTGCAGAAAATTTTCCGGTTAGGATTTGTGTTTGCAGAAAGCTTTTCATTTTATCTAAGTCTGATTGCATGTAGTTCTGCCTTAAGGGTGTTACTTACTGCTTACTAGTATTATAGTCAACAGCTAATATTTTCAGTGTTGGCAAGTCCAGTTTTATAACCACTGGTTTTACTGTTATCAAACCTGTCTAAAATTAATATTAACAGCAAAATTACATTAGCAAATGATTCTTAGTTTTATTAATTTTGATTTCATACACTTAAGAAAACTTTTTGACAGTTGTAGGTTTTTTAAATGATGCACGATAAAAAATCTCAAACATTTGATTCAACAAGCTGCTAGTCCGTAAAATAAAAGATAAATGAAAGCACTTCTGTTATTATAGAATGAAAAGTATTATGAATATATAGAAGTATATTTAAAATAATAATAATAATGATTATTTATTCCTTTAATTTGTCAAAGCTGAAAGTACAGGAACAGGGTTATTTTGCATACCCATTCAAATAAAATTTTATTCAAATTAAGTTTTAAATAGACACCTTTTTAGTTAACATTTACAATAAATTTTATATTTAGTTCCATTCTAAACACTTTTAAAATTCTTTTTTTTAATATATTAAACATACCTACTTATTTTAGGCATTTGTAAACACCTCTCAAACTGTTTTAAACCATTTCTGAAATATCTATTACCATTTTGAACAGAAAGAAATAAACTTTACTGTATTTTAAAAACTCTGTATTTTTCAACATAAAATAAAACAGTATGGCACATACAGTGTATAGTAATAATAAACTGCAGCACTATAATAGAATTGCATAGTAGATACAGTATTTATATTTATAGCTTAAAATATGAAGATGATGATGGTCATCTGCACGACCAGATTGTTATTGGTTTTCCCCGACACCGTATGCATGTCAAGAAACTCATCTGAAGAAGAGGAAGAAACTTAACTAGAAAGAGTGATAAATTAATCTTCTGCTTTCTTCCGAAAATTTTCGCATTGTGGGCGAGAAATTCGCGTTAGCTCTAAAATTCTTTACTTGTGAAGAACTTTCGTTATAGCGATTTCGTGTAAGCCGAATCGCATTGTAGTGCGAGTCGACTGTATATACATAATTTATAATAAATCATCGAGTGCTGGTCAATTTAAATTTTCCTTATTTAACTCAATTAATATGATGTTTAAATAAGAGTTCAAATAATTTTTTAGCATGGGGAAATGTTAAGTGTGAAAAAAATCCGAAAAACAAGTTTTAGACAGGTTTTTAACGTTTTTAAAATTTTCAATGGGTATTTGAGTTTTTGACAGGTAATGTCAAAACTCAACTCTGAATATTTTTGTAAAATGTTTGGACATTAAAAATGACTGGTTAAAATTGCAATCATCAAAATTAAGTTTTTAAATGCAAAATATGACTAAAGTTTTTTCAGATCCTGGTTTGGAACCCAAAACCTCCCCCCTCGTGGGGCACCTGTCCTTATCGATGGTGAAGGTACTCAACCTCCAGTGTCAAAAATGGCAAGTTTACAGGGAGTCTGAACTTCTTTCAAAGACCTATGTTCCTTTTTTTTTCTTTTTGTTAAAGGAGGATCTAGCATCTGGTATTAGAAGGGTAAAAATCAGAAAGGGGTCGAAGAGCAACTTTGAGTACAAAAAGAGGTCTTGGGGCCAGGTCTCTTTTAAGATATTGTCGGACCAAAACCAAACTCTTTTCCGGAATCCTTGTTGTCAAACCTTACAATTTTAGCTTTGTCTAAAACAATTTTAACCATTTGGCCCCCTAAGGAGCAGGGGCTCTAGGCCATGGTCTATTTGGCCTATTTAGTTATCAGGCCTTGCTTGGACTGAATTTTTCGAAAAATATGTCCCTAAAATGCAGCTTTAGACTGTATTTGGTTGCTTAAGACAGATGAGAATCATGACTCTCTTTTGGATCTGCACCTGATATTAGTTCAGGTTCATATTTTTCGTCACGGTCCTTAATCCATTGTGGAATATGCACTTGTGCAAAGAAAGAATAAGTGAAAACTTGGTTCAGCGTGTTAGTGATGTGAAAGACTTCACTAACT
Organism: Uloborus diversus; assembly: GCF_026930045.1. NCBI lineage: Eukaryota > Metazoa > Arthropoda > Arachnida > Araneae > Uloboridae > Uloborus > Uloborus diversus. The sequence goes on from NC_072740.1 coordinate 136,506,985, forward strand.
CATTGTAACTGAAAAAAATAAATAAAAAATTGATACAACTTATGCTGCTAAACAAACATAGTTCAGCACAGGGTTGAGTTTCTTCCATAGTAAACGAATTTTTATCTCAGGACAGTGGAAGAAACTGGAAAAAAGAACGGAAGAGAAAGGGAAGGAACTGAAGTGCTAAAAATTAAATTCCAACTCTTAGTTTTTTACTTTAAGGATTTAATGACAAAATTAATGACGACAAAAAAAAAAAAAAAAAAACAGATGTCGTTTGGAAATTTTTCACCTCTGAGCTTGGTTCTTTTTTTCCAATCATTTAACAGCAGCCACTCATCTTCATTTTCAACATTTTATCTCATTCCTCGATTGTAATGCTCACTAGGGTTTCATCGGTAAAGTTCATTTTGTTTTATTTTTTAGTGATTTGTTTTTAAAAATAACCTTTATAAGGAAAAAAAGAAGTCCATAACTTGAAAATTAACTTTTATTTTTGACATTTTTTTTACAATATATAAGTTTTGTTACAAGATCAGTTTCTTTTCAGTTTAATTACAATTACTTACAAAATACTCACTCAATCATAATTAAAAAAATCTTGAAAAGCTAAATATGAATACTGTACATGACATTTAATGAAACAACAAGAATTTATCCATGAGAAATAGTATGGCACTTCGTTAACATAGACAACATTGGTTTCATAAGCCAGATGTCCTTTTCTGGCCCTTACAATTTTCCCCAAATAGAAAATATGAAGGGAAAAATCATTTTTTGACAAAACGACATTATGGAAATTTTGAAACTACAAGGGTTGTAAATTAAACTGTGAAAACTGGGCCTGGAAAGTTGCAGAAGAGTGGACATTCAAAAATAGGGTATGAGAGAGGTGAGGTGGAGCTGTTGTGTACGTGTATAATGCAAAGTTAGAAGAGTAGTTATTGTGAGGCCTTAAAGTGGAAACTTAAATTTTCATTGCTCTAAAGCATGTTTTTAAAAGGTAATCTGTAGTCGCTGCTTAAAATCGAGGATGCAGGTGATGAAAAAGCATCATAATGGTATCAAGGATTACTAGAAGCCGGTTGTAAAAATTGATTTTTGTACAGGTTTGCACAATGGGTTCTCCACCGCCTCCCTTTAATTGCTGATGTAAGGTCACCCTCCCTCCCCCAATATATGTGATCAATACATGTAGTACAATTGGAATTTAAAACTGAAGCTGAATTGGATAGCTGAAATTGGTAATTTAATAAAACTATAGATAGATAATTTTGTACACAAAGTTTAATATTACTAGACTCTTTACTTGACTTTGAACATATTATTATTAGAACACATGAAATCAAAAAATTAAAAACTAAACACTAATTAATTTGAGGTTTATAGGTGAAGTAGGCAATTTGACTTTAGGTATGATCATGCTGAAAATCCAGATTCAGAGATATATGGATAAGAAATGCACTAAAAACTTCAAAAAAGGCAATAGTATGGAAATAATTTACATTGGACTGAAAAACTAAGTAAATCAGTTAATCATAGCTAGTTTTACAGTTTAACTTTATAATTTTATGCTTTCACGCCCCCAAGAAATTCTTCTACACCACCCAGGTTGAGATCCACCTTGTTGAACTATTTTGTTCGGGTTAGAATGGTACTGCGGGTTTGCAACACATATGTTGGCCCTCTATTCAAGACCAGACCGACATCCTGGGTGATCTCTTTCCCATAGGTCATCAACAGACTATCCAGGAATTATCCTTGGAAATCGGTCTTACTCATCAGGTGCCATGAGTTTTAGGGTACTCCATCACTGAAATCAAGTAGTCTTCAATGGCTTCACAATATTTGACAAAAGGCTTTGCTAGTGATTGCATAGAAGGAATGTAATGCATTTGTACTTAAGTTCATAAAAAACATTGCTATCACTTAAATTACAACCCTCGTATAATATAGAATATTCCATCAAATGGTTGGCTTAATTTTGACTTTTTCAGTTCACAGCAGTTTTAAACCAAATATGAAATTTATATCTCATAACAAGAAATACATCACAGACTTAAAAACTGTATCAAATGATAAAGAGAAAGCATGAACAGATAATTTTATGGCTAATACTGCTTTCATTTATATGGAACATAATTATGGTCAATACTTACTTCTACTGTTTTTATAAGTATACTATAACTTTAGTACAGCTGCATGTAAAATGCACAAAATATGAACAGCTGTACAGAAATCTAATAAAACAACACATCTTTTGTTTACACAATGCTCTGAGTACACAAACATGTCCATATTAAGGTGTTAGTTTGATGGTATAGTGGTTGTTTCAATGCAGACCTTCAGAATATGATAAAGTCAATGGCTTCAAAGTTTGTACAATATGTATGTACTTCAAAGCAATATGTTCAATTCCGTCTAATAAGTGTTCTTTGCTCATTTGTTGAGTTGCTCAGGTACCAGGGACTGAAAGGTCACCCAGAGAGAACAATTGACCCCTTCACATTGTGAGAAATGATTCTATGCAGAAAGATTTGTCAGATGAAAAACAGCATCCTTGCATTTTAAATAATGATTTGAAAAAAGTTTCCATGATGGGCCCCTAGAAAATAGATGGGCCAGCAATGAAAAACAATATCCTTACATTCTGTGAAATTACTTGATGAAAAAATGGGTTCATGATAGGATCCTTACTGCTTGACTGCAGAACAAATTGACACACTTGTAATATTAAATGACCTCATGGGGGGAGATGTCACTTTTCCTCTTTGGCCAACTCTTTTGCCATTGGTACATGAGTCATTCAACAGATGAATAAAGAATGACACATTGTTAGAATTAAGTAAATATATGAAACCTACCCATGACATATGTCTGGAAAAAAAGGTGTGTGCATTCTTTTTAAAATGACAGTGTTGTAGGACAAATCAAAGATTAGGACAAAATAAACACACTTGGTACATGAGTCATTCAACAGATGAATAAAGAATGACACATTGTTAGAATTAAGTAAATATATGAAACCTACCCATGACATATGTCTGGAAAAAAAGGTGTGTGCATTCTTTTTAAAATGACAGTGTTGTAGGACAAATCAAAGGTTAGGACAAAATAAACACACTAACCAATTTTTAAATATTCATATCGATAATTAGCAATTTAGAAATTTTAGTCCGATTTAATAACTGCTATATCTAGAATTACTCAGCAAAAAAAAAAAGCAAATTTAATTTTCTGGCTGTAAGTAATAAAACATAGTTTGTCTTGATGGTAAGATTTTAGTCAAAAATATAAACCTTAACTTTACTAGGTAAAACCTAACATGATGCAGGAAATGTCTGAAGTACACAGTGACACATAAGATGAATTTACATGAAACAAAAAAATATAATTAATAAATAAATCAGAATATCATATGAAATGAATTAGCTAAAAACAACATTAAAATGATGTTTTTCATGAAAAACTATCATTAAGTACTATCATATATTAAAAAGAGATTACATACCATTACATAAAAGTAAAAAAAAAAAATCAAGGAAAAAACAGCACTTTTCTCTTTTTAATAGTGCATGAATTCATACATCATAAAATGAATTGTTTCGTCAGAGAACATCGATTAGAAAAAATATTAATGATACATAACAAACGAAATCATGTAGTATAATTGTACTGCTGAAATGATCATTTGTGCTTTACATTGATTCATTCCATGAAATGAAGGTTTCAAAACAATCAAGTACTTTTACAGCATTTGTAGGTCAGCAGTCCAGCCCATAGCAGATTGTGCTTTTAATGAACCTCCATGAACAATAACATTTATATGAAATTGTTGTGTGGTTTTACTTATCTTTTGAAAAATTTTTATTTATCATTTATAAGCTTTGGAATAATATTACTAATATTCTGACAACTGGAATTTACTATGTTCTCTTAATTATCAAGTACAAACAGTCTCTTTAAAAACAACAATCTTTTGTTCATGATTTTCCAGTTGTAATTTCATTTTAACATACACTCTGTCTCATAAAAGTAAAACCCATCAATTCATTTCATTCTGGTTTTCAAATCAGAAACAATTGATCTATCAAAAACAAAAAAAGTGTTAGAAATGGTCTGAATCGCAGCCTGAGAATCGACAAAGATAACAATATTTTGTTCAGCTGGTTCAACAATAGCTCTCTGATGGCTACAAATATTGCACTCATTTCTCATCAAAATTATCCGCCCATTCTAAAATATAAGTTCTCTAACTAACTAACAGCTCTTATCTCAACTGCTAGCTCTAAAACAGTGAATATGCCAAATTTTAACAAAAAAAAAAAAGTCTACTATTTTTTTCATATTTGTCTAACCCACTCTAACCTTAGTCCCATACTAGAAAACTCCTTACACATCACATGAAAGATAAAAATTTTCCCTAAAAATTTAAGACAAAGATTGAATTTCAATTGCATTAAAAAAGTAAAAACTGAATTTTCATTATTGAGTTTGCCTATTTAAAAAAAAAAAAAAACAATTTGTATAAATATACTTCAATGGTAAAAATTTACAACATAATTTAGTTTCTACACAAAAACCTTACTTAAACTGCTTATTTTGAAATGCTACTGATTATTAATTCTATTAAACCACATATGCTAACTTATTAAGGTTCCTTTTCCTTCAAAACACCTTTCCTTTTATCATGAAGCCTTTCAATTGCCATATAACATGAGAGGAGGAGGTAGGTTCAATTGCTAAAGCTGGACCAACAGTGCATAGACATACAAAAAATGTTCTGTGTGAAACAAAATGAGCCTACTTTCCCTTACACCCACATCACATCAATTCTCTAACAGATAATCTCTCTTTCAAATGGCTTAGGCTGAAAATAGGTTTCAATATACCTTTGTAAAATTCAAGACTAATTTCAAAAAACAAAATATGTCTCTCTTATGAAAAAGGGAAAACTAGGGGTTAATATAAAAACAATATCTAAATCATTCTATGGAACTGTTCGTGATAATATTTCAAGAATTAATACATTTTTTACCCGTCACATTTTAAATTCAAGCACTTTTTTTCTAACTTCTTAGCATTGAAGCATAAGAGAAACAAATTGTAAAAAAGAAGTACAAAAAACATTTTTCTTAATAGAATTTAGAATATTTTTAACTAAATTTTATTTTTATCAAAAAACAAATCATTTGCATTTTTTTCTAAAATTTTATCTTGTTGCCTACTTTTAATGCAAAAATAAAAACTTTTCAACTCACTATTTATCTGTATTCGTAATAAAATCATTTGTGCTTTGAATTCACTTCATTTGGAATCAATCAATCTCTTTTTTACAGGGAAAGTAGGCCGAAACACATTAGTTATGGCACTTATTCTTTTTTTTTAATTTATGATATGTATTTCAGTACAATGAAATCACAGCTGTTACATTCAAACAAACCAAAAACAGTTCAATCTAATGCTTTTGATTAAACAAATGTATGCCAACAAGAACATGAAAACCAATAAAAAACATACATCATATAAAAATACAGTTTGCCTTTTTCCCCAATTAAAAAGAAATGTAAATATAATTTTACAGCATGATTTGTACAATTTTGCTACAGTGCACAAAGTCAAGTATTATTATTACAATATAAAATAAAATCTAAAATTGACTAGTTATTTTAATGTTTAAACAATTGACAAAACATATAGCATATTTTTTTTCCTCTCCATCATAAAATCAAAACAAAAAGCAGAACTTGACTAAGTTTAAGACTTAAAATGAGTTTGTCACAAATATCACATGGTATAAGGATGAAAAAATGACAGAAAAAAAAAGCGTCCTACTCTCTCAAAAATATTTACAACACAAGTATGACTAACTGCAAATAGAGCAGCAGAATTTTGTTCTTTTCAAAATTCTTGAAAGACAGCTTTCATACCCACATCTCACTTGCAAAATCTAAATTTCACATTTTGAAATTTTATACAGGTTTTTCAACTTGGAATAGGAAGATTTTAGCAAAAACATTTCTTTGTTCTAATATATTTTAAAAGTAAGTATCAGAAAGAATAAAAAGAGAAAATATAATGAAGAGCACACATATGCTCAAAATTGAAGGGAAAATATCCATTTTAAGCATATTCCTTTCATTCATAAGTTACAAAAGGTTTGTTATCAAAGCAGACTTAAGGAGCTCTACAAATCAGGCTTAACCACAGTTTGTGCAAATCACAATACAAAAAGCTGCTTTATATATATATATGAATTTACACAGTCCACCTTAGCATTTTTAACATTTAAAAAATTATTCTTTTAACCTATCACTATATTTCCATTTTTTATGTAAAAATGTAATTTTTACGTGAAAATTCGTTTTCAGTCTAAAAAAAAACTCCTAGCTTTTTATCCACTTTTTACAGTAAAATTCTTCTCATGAGCATAAATCACAATACTGTTCACATTAATGATATTTCATCTTTGGCAGCTTGGTTTAAATGTTTAAAACTGATAATAGTGTGTTAGGCCACTTTATGGGAGAACTGAGCCCAATGTTTAATTCCATAGATCTGCTTGAACATATTTGTATAGGATAAATAATTTAAAAGTTTTTAATTTGGACTTTTATAACTGCCACACTAATTTATGATTTCAGCATGTGAAAAAAGTTTTCAATGTAACTCAAATGAAGTGAATGTAGTGAAGAAACAAAAGTAAGCACAAAAATCAACACAACATGAGGGTACACTATGTAGTGACTATAAGCTTAAAGCTAATATGCTCTATAGCTTGAGCTAATACAAAACTACAAAAAAATTCTAAACAGCTCATTACACATCCAGAGACCACAGGTTCACATGTGTTAGGAATCATCAGTCCGGGATAGCTATAACAGAGCTAGAGACAATAAACCTATCACAGATCTGATATACTTTGCACTAGCATACCACTGAGGGGTCCGCAAACATGGTGCAGCAGTTTGTCAAAGTGGAGGTGAAAATGGATGTCATAAAAAGCTGTTTTGTATTTGTTTGTAATTCTGCCTAAGCTTTGGTAGGACGTCAACATTAAGTTTTTACCCAGTTTTTGCATTTGCTGTATGAGGCAAAGTCACACCATGTTAGAGGATATCTATGAGATAATGTCTATGAGAAATTTACTTCCTCCAGGTCTGTAATGGTTAGTAAGAGGAGACTGTATCAATGGTGAAATTGCAGCCTTTGGATGCGATAGCAAGCTGTTTAAGATTTGGATTGCTTGTTAAACTATTCTTTTAAATAAATTTTGGGGGAAAATGAATCAATACAAATGAGCTAAAACTTTTACTTGGAATGACATTTAACTTAAAAATTAACATGGATGTAAATATGTATTAGAAACTTTTCAAATTATTAACCCTTGATCAGGGTGACCACTACTAGTACACAATATTTTTTTTCCCCTGATTTTTCTCCAACAAAACGTTTTTGTTACTTCTCCAACATCTATGACCTCCAGCTTTGACATAATCAGCCTTTTTGCACATTTCAGGCATCAATTATGTATTTATAAACCACAATGGTCAGCTACAATATGAAATATACTTTGAGGTTGCTAATTCATAAGGGGAAAAAGGAACATATTACATGCATAACTAGTTGCCATGATTGGTTTGGTTTATTTAATAACCCTAAAAACACCATGCACACAAGGAATATCTTTTTTCCACTTTAAAGTTTTAATCACTGCTTCCCTTTTTCACCAACATTCCCAACATTTTTCAAGTATATGCTTTGCTTAGTCTTAAATCAGACAGTATAACAGTTAGAGTTGGCTACTCTGAACTGGGGGCAGAGAAAATTGCAAACCCCCCCATCTTTTTAAGAAAATATTTTGTGCGGGAGAAAATTATGCAAATATTAACAAATTTTTTTAAAGTGTCAATTACTTAAATCTACTGAATTAGAAGCAGATTTTAAGTTACAAATTTAAGCAAAATTTTTAGCAATACAATTTTTTATGTATTAAAAAAGTGGTGAGTGAAGGCAGAGGAGTAAGAATTTGCAAATATGGGACAATTTCTATCCATGAACACTTCAAAAGCAGTGCCGACCACTGGCCCCTATTGTTTTGTGTGCTACCACAGGACAATTTTGCTTTGAGGGATGGCAGCAGCAGCTGGGAACCATCCAAACAATTATGAGGGAGTGATAAGCTTTTTGCTTTTTGGAGCTGAAATTTATTTGGCAAAGCAATTACAACTAAACTGTAGAACATAAGGTTTGTTAAAAACCACAGCATAAAAACAGAAAATCAGCAGGAAAATACATTTTAAAATGTATTTTCCTGCTAAAACATTAGAACAAGCCTGGTGCAATTTTAGAGAAACTTGACTTTTTGCTATGAAAAGCATTATGACACAGTGTGGTACAACTGGAACACTAGTTGCAATCATCAAAAAACTTCCATATTTGATTGAACATCCCAGTTGAACTTGAAGAAAGGTGTTGGAGCAAACAGTGTGGAATTGAAGTAGCTAAAATGCCTACATACAAGCAAAACTACTATTTAGAGGACAAATAAATAATTTTTATAAATATTTTTTCATTATTACAGTGATGGTAAAAAAAAAATTGCATCACCTGCGAACTCCAAATTTTTATCATTTATAAGTAATTATGAAATATTTAACGGTTCTTGCACCATATAACACGAATTGGCATTGGTACATGATGCAAGCTATTGCGTAAGATTGCATCATCCTTCTAACTGTATAAAAAAACAGTTGAACGTTCGACGCATTCATTTAGGATCTGGACTTATGAGTTGTAGTATGTCGAAATACGTTCAACTGACACCACAAAGGAAGAGCATTGTCATTGCATTAGACAAAGAAGGATTGTTGTCACGTTCCATAGTAAAAAGAATAAACTGTTCGCAATTGAATGTTGCTCAACTACTGAATAAGCTAAAGAGCATGGAAGCACATTAAGAAAGAGTGGCAGTTGTCGTCCAAGAATATCCAATGCAGCGCAGGACAGGTATTTGATACGACTCAGCCTTCAGAACAGAAAATCTTCTTCCACAGACCTTAGAACAGCGTGGGAAAATAAATCGGGTGTTCACGCATCACGTCTACTGTACAAAAACGACTGTGCGGCGCAGGTTTGCTGGCACGTCGACCACAAAAGAAGCCATTGTTGACCAAAAAAATGAGGAAACAGCTCACCAAGGGTGGACTGTCGATCAATGGAAATCGGTTGTGTTTTCGGACAAGTCCAAATTCAATCTGCATGGGTCCAACGGGCAGCACACAGATGCCACAAAGGAGAGTCAAGCATCCCGTATCCCAGATGATTTGGGGATGTATTTCTTATCAAGGAGTTGGTGGGTTTCACTTTGTGCAAGGAACAGTAAATGCTCAGGTGTATATTGGCATTTTGGAGGAGAAATTGCTTCCTACTATCCGGGATCACTTTACTTCAGTTCCAAATGTCATTTTCCAGGATGATTCTGCTCCGTGCCATAGGACAAAACTGGTAAGTAACAATTTAAAAACCTTTATCCTGCCATTAGACTTAAATTGATATGGGGTTAAGTATTTTTTTTTTTTTTCTAAACTCACATGCAGGTTCAGAAATGGAATAATGAGCATGGGGTCAGCAGTTTGCCTTGGCCCGGAAACAGCCCCAATCTAAATCTGATCAAAAATTGTTGGAATAGAATGGGTGCAGAAATGATGAAACATAAGCCAACATCACTTGCAAAAAAGTTTTGCAGAATTTCACATACATTCATTGTTAATCGGTTGACCAAAACTTCTCACAAATCCCATTGTTGTGAAAATGTGAGATGATGCAAATTTTTTTTTACCACCACTGTATTATAAACAAAATAAAGCAAAGCTGTGATTCCTCAAATATGAACATTTAACAGTAAAATATGAAAAATGTCATACAAAATGGCCATCCATCATGCTTGACTGGCTAGTGATTTTACCTAATCCTTTCCTGAATTCCATAACATCTCTAACATTTCCTGAATTCTTAAAAATCTCTGAAAATTTTCCAGTGTTTCTAGTTTGTGGCCACCCTGTTTATAGTAAATATATAAGAAAGTTTAAAACATGCCATCATGTATACCAATGGGAACAAGCATCAAGAAGAAAACAGTAACATTGCGGATGAGATACTTCCAATCTGTAGGTATAGCATATTTAACAAGAATGTCTGTTAAACAATGAATTTCATGAGCAACACAAACAAAAATGAAAGATGTTACTAAAGCATTCAAAACTGGGTATCCCGGAACTAGGACCAAGACTCCATGTGTATCCGCAGAAAGCCAGATATGGTACTGAGCAATAAAAAGCTGTTGAAGATAATCAAAATGGGTCATTTTCAGAAATGATCCTTGCAAAACATGTTAAATCATTTTTAAATGCAGCAAATTTACAATATCAAAATTTTAGTTAACAGTAATTCTGTCAATTATTCAAGTTAATACTATAGTCAACTCTGGATAACTCAAAGAGACTGGCTAAAACTTTTGAGTTATTGGTAGTTCAAGTTATGGGAAGTTCCCACACTGGGAAACCTGATGGACCCCCAAAATTTTTTTATTCAGCAAATTTTTTCTGATGATTTGGTAAATTTGGAAACAGCATCGCAAAATTACAAATTTTTTATACTGATGTTTTATGTTCAGCGAAATTCAAAGTTTCATTTGGCACATTGAAAAGTTCTCCTCTCCCAAAAATTTAAGCCTGGAGTGCCCTGTTTCACTACTTTCTCAAGAGTTTAAGATCCAATGGAAACTTCTAGATTAAGCAGCGCCCAATCTAGGGGGAGCAAGCGGGTTCCCTCATCCCAGAGGGCAACTTCTGTGGGATGGTAAATTCACCTTATTTCTTTCTTTTTCTCTTTTTTTTGCATTAAAACTTGATTTAAAAACTTGAAAGTAAATGGGTAAGAGTTAATAGGTAAGTTTTAAGATTCGCTCAGAAAAATTGTACGGTCTACTATCGGCACTGAGATAAAGGAGTCTTGAGGTATTGCGAGTTGACTGAAGTAAGTACTTATTTACAAGAATAAAATGACTGCACAATTATTTCAAAGAGAGATATATTATTTAGAAGTAAAAGTAAATATATAACTGCAATATCTTCAAATCTCAATCCATAACAAAAAAGGAAAATGCTTATATAGAATACCAGTTACAACAAGTAGATGAATAAAGAGTTCAAAAGTATAAATGCTGCGTAATGTACTTTAATTTCAAAAAATGGCAGTTTGGGCTCCAGACTAGACTCCTTTCTTGAACAAGAACTAATTGTTCAAGAAAGGAGTTTCCATCATATCATGAAATGCTCCAATAGAAATAGCCCAATGCTCCTATGTGAATTCAACTTCAACCACGAACAACATCTCAAAACTTAAGAATTAGTAAGCTCTGCATAATTTAAATAACCCAAATAATTTTGAAATCTAAGTGTTTCAATTTTATTTACGAGTTACTTGAAATCAACACTTTAACATACCGTTGGGTCACATGGGCAGTAATAGAGAATGTTAGTAACTAGGTGAATATTAGTAAATAGGGGGTCTGTGGCAGCGTTGAAACACTGATTCGGGTCAGATAGGAGTTGACAACAAAGGTGGTCAAACAAGAATTTTGGTACAAGTTTCACGAAAATCTCACGCATGGTCAAGTCTTCCCTAACAATTCAATGAACATCTATTTTCGCCAAATTTAATTGTTCTGACATCAAACGAACACTAATTTGGCGATCTTTGTTCAGCAAAGCTCGCATACGAGGGACATTAAGGAGCCTCATCCTCCCGGTCGTCTTTGAACGACTCGTGCCACTTTTTGACCTGCTTGTACAAAAAGCAATCATTTTTGAAGGCCTGAGTGAAATAATCAAACGTTTTCATTGCCTTCTTTTGGAGTTTGATACAAAATTTTAATCCCATAGCATTGCTCCAAAGTTCTCTCCATGACGAGGCTCTGCACCGAGGTTCATTAAAATCGTCCTCCACCGCTGCGAGAGCTCCTAGACAACTGAACCTGTTGTCTCAAGAAAGCTTAGAGTCTCCCCCCCCTACCACTTCCAACCGGTCGCGCAGGCGTGGCCAATATAGTTTCGTGGCAAAAAAAAATCAGTCATCACTTTTGGGACAAACCGTATATATATATATATATACATATATACATACATATATATATATATATATATATATATATATATATATATATATATATATATATATATATATATAATATATATATATATATATATATATATATATGCAATCTGTAAGCAAATGAAAAACTTTTTTATTTAATAGATCTTACCTCAAGAGAAATATTCCCAAACCATGAAAAAAACATGCTGTATTTTGTTCTTAAATATCCACTGATATTTCTAAGGATGAGGTATGATAATATCTGAAAATTAAAAATAAATAAGTAGAGTAACTTCAAAAGATTTCATTTCTTATTTATTATATAAACTGGGGTGGTCCAAAATGATACGAAGAGAATAAAAGTACAGTGATGCACCATTTATAAGTTTTTGAAGGGGCTGTGTAAAAAAAGCGCATAAATGCAAAAACATAAAATAGGTAAAGTTAATATGTATTAGACCCTGCTGGGATAAATTTTAAAAACCTTAATTGATAAAATAAAAAAAAAAGAGAAACATATAAATAGTGCTTTACTGTAGTTTGAAATATTTATCTCCATATTGCTGCACTTTTTCTACCAAGCAAAGTAAATTACCAAACCAAAATGGATAAATTGGAGAATATTTATGGGAAGCGATGATTTGAAATCAGTAAACTTTTTTTTTTTGTTTGCAAAAGTCACCATTTGCTGGATATTTTCAAACAAATCAGTTAACAGTGTTTTCGGACTGTAAAGGCATGTTTCCCATCACTTCAGTTCCTAAGGCCTGTGGTTTGACTTTGGATAAGCTTTCAGCATCTTAAGAACAATCAAATACCATCATAAAAAACTATGGGAAACTTAAATAAACCATACAGAATAATGGTAAGCTTGTGGAAAATACAATTTTTAAAATTTTAGGACAACCCTAATGTACTCATAAACATAGAGGGAATACAAAAATAGAGGATTAAATAATTGAGTCTTTAGTAAAAACTATTAAATATTTGTTTTAGATTAAAGAGGGTGTTTAAACATACAAATTTAAAAAGTCATGTTTTCAGACTAAAATATGTCTTTTTTTTTTTTTTTTTTTTCAGTAAGCTGAAAATGAAACCTGTTCAAAACATCACAACAGAAAAATGTAAAAGAAATGTTACATCTATCTCTAGTCAATTATAAAAAGAACCCAAGATAATGCATAACTTGAAGGAAGAAAGGGACATTAGTTGAAACATTAAACAAATGTGCAAGTGTTCCCCCCCCCCCCCCACCCTAAGGCAAGCAGATTAACTTGGAAGCAGAAAAACCTTTCTGAATAATGCTACACAAACTTGATTCAACTGAATTTTTTTAAATTGAAATAATTAGACAATCATTTAAAGGATTTTAATCTTAAGTCTGCTAACCTTTCACAAAAGGTCTTTCGTTGAGAATAAAGATTTAACTACTCCCGCTTCCTCTGAAAATTGCTGCTTGCATTTGTGATTTTTTGTAGCACAGCAAACTTGGGTGCCTAGAATCGGTTTTTATAGTTCATTAGAAAACATGACATTTAACCAAACATACCTCACCTGAATTTGGGCAAGGAATACAATATGGCTTTAGTGATTTCAAGTTGATTCTGATCTAATTAAAAATTACCAAGAAAAATTTCCATAAGCAACAACTAAATATACATCATACAGTTGGCTCTCTGTTTAACGACTTTCTCTATGTAAAGGCAGCTTTTCACGGTCTCAGATGGTGCATTTTAGTATTAAAAGTATTCTATTTAAGGACGCTATCTAATTAAGGACGATTTTTTGTGGTCCCTTGAAAGTTGTTAACCAGAGAGCCAATTGTATTTACAACATGTTCACCCTTTACAAATGTTTCAGCAGATCTGTATCTGTTCAGCACCTATAAGGTGGGACAGTAAGTAGGCGGTGGGTGCCATAGGGCTAGATATCTAAAACCATGAAGCCTAGGGCCCTAAGAACGGAAAGTTTCAGAAGGACAAGAGGGTCCCTTGCTTAACGGTCAGTCCCTGAGAAACCTGAACAGGGTAGTGAAGGGCAGGGTTTCTCATTGCTTATCATATTTGCAACATGTCAAGAAAACTAAACTTAAATTCAAATTTAATTTTAATTTATGTATAAATTATTACACTAAATTAACGCCATGGGAAATACAGCGAAGACCATTGCAACACAAAATGAGTTTTTATTAAATAAATGTTTTGCCTTTAATCAATCCATAAAACGTTTATTTTCAGAGATCACTTAAGTTGTAAAGCAATTCATTTTTGAGCATCACATTAAGTAAATTATAAATGTATCTACTTACAGGAACAAATGATACATAAGGATGAACTTCATTACATTCTCTTTTGTTACGGCACAAGAATGCAAACATTGCATAACCCTGAAACAAGAAAAAAAATAAGTATGCTAATTACCAGCACCAATCATTTTGAAATCAAATAGGAAATCAAACGCATTTTGTTCTTGTAGTGGAACATAGAAATTTATTTACTGGGCATAGAAATCATGCTACTGCCATTATTTGACTAGGGATTGATGTCTTTTCATATCCATAAGCTCACTTCTTTTGGATTAAAGAAGGAGTTTCTTGTAACTCCGAAACACGAGTATATAGTTATCTACAATTTTGTGAAATGAAACATTGTTATTTCTTTTTCAACATTAGGGATTGCATTTCTTTAAAAAAGCAAAACTAGCAATGTCTACTTGAAATCTTAAGATATATGCTCTCGACTAATATTTTCATTTGTGGTTATTTCTTAATTATTTACTTTCCTACACAAAGGAATACTTTTAAAATAAGCTTTTGCTTAAGAATGCACAAAGAAGTAAATTTTTTGCAATAACAACTTATGATTATTTTTAATGAACTATGTGCCCAACTGCTCATGAGTTACAAAAACACTGTTAGGTCTTACAAATATAATAAAATATCAGTTGCTTTTAAAATGTAGTAAAACCTCTTTACGTCTCTCATCAGTCTTTAATTTAACGCCGAGTATTTAACTTTAACAGAAGGCTTAACTTCTTGATGACTTAAAACAGAGTTACAACTTAAGTGGAGATGGAAATTTTGAAACTGCTTCCCACTCCAAAATAAACCTACTGAAATACTTTCAACCTACCACTGCGGGTGCCATAATCTTTAACTTTTAACTCCTCAGCTATTTCTTTGGCTTTTTCTTTGAGTATCACAACAGAAATTGGCATGTTTTGCAATCTGGCATCTTCCAGTTATTGATTTAAATGTCCTCGATCTCATCAAACTTCAATTACCTCATTCTCTTTCTTTTGTTTTGGACATCAGCTTCTTCAACCACTTGTTTCAATGAAATAATAGTTTAATGTAATCCTGGAAATATGGTGATGTTTGGCAAAAGTTGTTTTTAAATCCTCAGATTTCCTAAATGTACAATTAAGTCTTTCTTTATCCTTTAAAGGATACCAGTTCAACTAAGATAATGGCCAATAAGAGGGAATAAATTTTTCATTCTCTGGCATGTTAAAAACATAATTGAACCACAAAATTATAAGAGAAAAATCGGCCCACATAGCAGGGCTTACTCATTAGAAAATGATGTCATGCTCAGAAGCAATTAAAACATCTATGCTTGACAGAGCCATAGCAAGAAGTATGCTTCAGACAGGTCTGCCAACCATTACACATTTGGCATAGAAACTGCATTTATCTAGCTTACTATGAACTATGTATCTAGAAGCAAAGATACCAAATTAATGCACTTACTCCAAGTCCAAGTAGTGATAAAAAAGCTGCTGTTAATGATATTCCTCTTGAAAATAAATTTCCACGATTTTTGTCATCTAAAATGTGATATTGTTTTAGAAGATGGAGACCAAATGCAAAGAGCATCCCATAGGTTACACTCTGAAAACAAAATAAAAAAATACACATTTACCTTTGCAATAGATAAAGATTTATTAAAATAATATTGTACTTCAAAGAAGATTGCCAGGTATTTTCTTTCCCATTACACAGACGACAAACTATAAATATTATAAGTGATTTTAATAAGCATCCATTAAGCAATTTCAAGAAAATTCATGTTAATGTTTCACTGAGCATGAATTAAAAATTTTTATTCAACACGATATACTGATAGATAAAACAGGGGTGCCTATCCTCCCAAGGGTGATGATGCACTCTCTCCAGCAAATGCTACAGAGCAACCCTGCAAGAACAAGATCTCCCCGAAATGAGATCAAAAACTCTGCAAAACTACCCTACTGTTCTAATAATTTGAGTCACACAGTATGCACAATGATGCTCCCTCCCTCCTCGTGGGCACCTCTGGATAAGACAAAGCAATTTTATACGTAACATAAAAGAATGAAAATAATATTTAGACATTATGGTTAGAGAAAGTTTCAGAGTTTGTATCTTTGAAACAAACTTATTGAAAAAGCAGACACCTTCAGTTGTATGTTAACTACAAAGGTTCCATATCAGCATTCACATCCACTCTTCTCTCAAGTTTTGAATAGGATGCTTACATTTTTAGTAAATAAAAGACTTTCATACTACAGTTGTGCCAGTTTTTAGCGAAGCTCTATATAGCGAATTTATGGCTATAACATAATAGCTTCAATTCACCTTCATGTTTTACAGTGCATTATTTCACTTTTTATAACAAAATTAAGGCTATTGGGAAATTTTTATTTGTTCCTTTTGTTTTTGCTATAAATGAGTACAGCTGTTTTGAATTCTTTCTTTCTTTTCTTTCTTTCTTTCTTTTTTTTTTTTTTTTTTTGTTGACTAACTACCAAAAGGGCCAATAAGAGTAAATGTACTTCAGATTTTTTAAAAAAATCAAAGAGAAAAGTGGTTGTTTATGCCATAAGTGCAGACACTAGAAATCAATTCAAGGCTGGTTGGTAGGCAACAAAAAATTTAAACAAATGAAGACACTTACATAACGATCAATTTTCCATCTAAACCACCATTCTTTGATAGAATCATCAGTAGTCACAAATAAAGCTTTCCATGGTCTTGTGACAAATATTTTTTCAAAAAAAACCTATAAACATAAAAAATAATGTTATTGGCAGAATTCTTTTATATGTAAGTTTCTTAAAAATGATTGAAATAGCTTTAGATAAAATAAAGTAAACTTAAAGAATTTAAAAAATAGATAAATACCTTTGGGCTGAAAAGTTTAAATGATTAACAGCTATGTCAAGAAAGCACAAAACTATGAAAAGAATTACATATTGGGTAGGGTGGTCTAGTGGCATAACCAGAAATTCATTTTGGAGGGAGATAAGTTTAGTTTTAGACCTTTACTGGGATCAAAAATATAAAGTTCTGTTGGAGCAGAAAATATTCCCCCAGGATGGGTGACAAAGTCACAAAGGACATAGGAATTTCAAAAATCTTTTAAAGACAATTTCATCATTACAGAAAGTGGTTTCTCATAAATAAGTACATCTACACTCACTTTTATAAAAGTTTTTATTTCCTGTTTTGTGGGTTTAAATTAAATAACAGAGGTTAGCTCCAATTCTTTTCTAAAATTTAACACTGAGGCCCTTAGTTTTGATCAAGTATGTTGCATTTTTTAACATAGAATAAAATTTAGCCATTTTGACGCTAGGGCCACAATGAGCCATCATTATAGCTCTAAGTAAAGAAACCAGATTGCAGAATTTAATTCTACAATATTCTTAGGCAACTTGTAAAGATTAATAATTAGTAGATATATGTTACACAGTACAAAATTCTTTATCAAAAAGAAAAAAAATTATAAATATCATTGCTTACTATACGTATTTTTGGCATAAGTAGAGAATAGAATAGCAACAAATTAATTTAAATAAATAAAAATGGTAGTTATGTAGAAAAAGTAATGTTTTAATAGATATAGAAAACATGTTTAGTTAAACAATTATTACAGGGTGACAAGAAATGACTTGGACACTCAAGATATATTCTATCTCAGTGCTTCTCAACTAGTGTGCCGCGACAAGGGCCTTAGTGTGCCACAGTATTTTCGGAGTTGTAGAATAAGGGAGAACACCTATTTTACCTTCGCAAAAAATCACATATAATGTTACTAGTTTCATCAATTGTTGCTAGTTTCATTAAATTAATAATAACGGTGAGAACATTTATTTTACCAACATGTAAAGGAATAACGAACGACAAAGGGAACGATAGGTTCTAATGCAATGAATAAAGTGGTCAAAATGCCAATTCCAGACGATGTCATCTGACGACTAATTAATGACATGACGGGGGACATTGAAAACAATGGTCGATAAACTACAAGTAGCTGATTTTTTTTGATGTTTTATTTCAAGTTGATGAATTAAGAGATATAAAAGGTGCACTATTCTTGTTGATGAAGACGGCATTAAAAATCACTTTATTTTCTGCAAAGAACAAAAAGCATCATGCAACGGGTGATGAATATTCTGCATTACAGCTAAATTAATAAAAAGCAATGGGATCCAGTGTTACAATTGCACATGCGCTTGCTGTGATGGAGCAGTTGCAAAGATGGGAAGTATTGAAAGGTTCATGCTGAAAGCAAAAAATAAAAATCCAGGTGTTCAAATCGGTTTCGTCCATCGTGAAACTCTCCTGACAAACAATATGACTTATGAGCTGAAGTTAGCCATGGTTGAGGCTGCAAAAACTGTCAACTTCATACAAGTAATACCACTTATGTCTCATATTTTAATTGTACTTTTGGAAGACGTGGGGGCAGATCATCACTCCCTGCTTCTTCACATGGTGGTTCGCTGTTTTTTGAAAAGCAAGATCCAGCCAAGAATTTTTGAGTTGAGAGACAAGGCACAAATTTCTGCTGTTTCACGAACATCCAGAAAACGAAACATACCAGTTTACTACAAGGTAAATATTTTCTGGGAAAACAAGCATACTTGGCTGATATTTTTTAGAGTCTTAACGAATTGAATCAAAGAATTCATGAACACACTCGGTATCGTGATCATATGCATGCACAGTTAAATGGATTCAAACCAAAAATTTTGCAGTGGGGAGAAGAGTTCGATCGTGGCCCGCTGCACATGTTGAAACAGACCAACTATAGTTGGGGAAAACTTAGCCTTGCAGTATTATGAAAGCTATGCAGATTCAAATTACAGCGTTACGATGCTGCCAGGTTAGATTTGCCTCAACTATATATGCACCTAGAAAGAAAAGCTTAAAATGGTGGTAGATAATTTAGCCATGATTCAGAACAATGTTTAAGCACTATTTAAAGTTAACTGGCATAGAACAATATGACTGGGTTTGGGATCTGCAAGGAACTATCTTCATAAGAAAAATTTATTGATCTCAGGAGCGACCACTCCTTTAAACTGGGGGTTAGTGCCTTTGGATATATATTCAGCTGTTAGTAAAAAGATTATACTAAAATTTTTTGATCACATTATTCACGAGCTGTTACTGTTACTACTATTCTTAGCATTGACACTATTCAAGAATAACAAAATATTATGGCTGGATCCTTGATTTAAAAACTTCCTGCAGCTTTTCTATCATAGAGCCAAATAAAAAGCGTCACTTTTCCTTAAGACAGGTATAACTTTCTCAGTGATGTTCAGTGAAAGTTTGGGACTGGTTCGTCATAATAATCACTAAAATTCATGATGAATAATTAAATTTCCAAAGAAATTGAAATATTTGAAAGATTAAATGTTAAATCCATATGGAAACGCTGTTTTTTTTCCCTTCCTTGCTTCAATTAGTAAATGATGAAAGCATTTTTTATGTTAACGCACGAAACTTGGTTCAGTGTGAAACAAGAATAAAGCCAACCATCAAGTGTGGGCTGTAAAGTAAAAAAGGCTGAGAAGCACTGTTCTATCTAATATTAATGCTAATGAAAATACTATGATCCAACTATAAAATACAGTAATGGAAAAAATTATAGGGACAAGCAAAAAGTTGCAAATTCTAGGCGCTGCTTGGTTGGAAAAATATGCAAATATTTTTATGATAAAAAACATGAAACAAAACATTTTCAAACAAACTTTGTTTAAAAAATTTTGAAAATTATAAAAATGCCTAAATTTTAAGGTTTTACCAGTTTGCCACTTAGAAAAAATTATAAGGACACATTTATTTTGAGACCAAGAAGAAAAATTTGCATATTTAGTCGTATCATATGATTATTTACAATAACTCAAAACTATTACGCAGTAAAATTGTTCACTTTATCTCATTCTTCATCAGATCGAACAGCACACAACTCTCTAAATGGGAAAAGTGACAAATTGTTGCTTTCAAAAAATATAGAATGAGGGGATGTAAAATTGCAAGGAAGGAAAACAGATCTAAAACAGAATTTAAAATTTTTTGAAGAATTCAAAAAAGTATGGCAAGAAAAAGGGTACAGGCAAGCTTCCCACTCTATCTAAGCGCCAGAAACGAGCAATTGTTCATGGAGCTTGCTTAAAAAAACAAGAGTTCTATTCAAATTAAAAGATAAATGAATGTACCTTGCACAAGTCGAACGTTGCGTAAAGTTTTGCAAAAGAATTTCAATGCTACATGAGCTAAACTACGGTCACATTCAATTTACAAAGCTTCAAAAGAAGCTTTAAATTAGAATTTTTTTAGAAACATGCTTGTTTTGGGTGTCAAAGAAAATATGTCATATTTTCTGATGAAAAAAACTTTTAATTCGACGGACTAGATGATTTTCAATTACTGGCATGATTTGCAAAACGAAACCTTTTTTCCCCCCCAAATTATGATTTGGAAGCAGTTTTGTGATGGGTGTGGGCAGCTAAAGGAGCAACACCAATTGTATCCATTTGAGATCTCTTGAATTCAGAATCATATGTTGATTTACTAGTTGAAAATTTAATTACCTGAAGAAACCCCTTATCACAGGTGGTGATTTTTGTGTCAACTGGACAATACAAGCTGCCATGTGTCCAGTGGATCACATTCATGGTTTGAGGCCAATTCAGTTAAAATTCTGCACTGGCCCACAAGAAGTCTTTATTTAAAACCCTTAGAGAATCTGTAGGGCATTTTAACTAAAAAAAATGTCTAAGAATGGAACACCATATACAAATAAAGACATATGGGTGTCACCCATTGAATTGGCATTCAAAAACATTTCTAAATAAACTTTAACTTAATTTTCTGAGTCAACGACTGGACGATTGATGAGAGTAATTGAAAAAAAAAGTGATGTTGTAGAATATTAATTTTTTCGGGGGGGGGGGGATATATTTGCTAATGTTCTTGAATTTTTTCTAAGTTTCACCTATTACATTTGTGGTAGTTTGTGATTTAACAATTATATTGTAATTTAATTTTATACTAACAGGTTTCTAATGTTCCCTATTTATTAGTTAATTATGTTTGATTTTGTTTGCAGTTGATGATTACTTTCATTAAGAACACTCATTTTTTAACGTGTCCTTATAATTTTTCCCATAGCTGCATATATGAATACATTATATTGTCAAATATATTTACAAATTTTCAAAGTGGCTATGTTCAGCCTTAACACAGAGCTTTAAACGTGTCACAAAAGTTTTGGCTATGGACCGCAACTCACTTGTTATTTTATCACATTCCTTGCATAAGGATTTTTTCAGGGATGCGAATGTTTTATGAGAATTAGCACACACCCTTGTTTCCAAGATAGACTAAACATAATAATCCATTAAGTTCAAATCTGGAGAATACTGTGTCCATTCTTGAGCTCCAATGATGTCCGGAAAATGTGCCTTGCACCAATCTTGAGTGTCTTTAGCTCTGCGCGCAGGTGCAAAATCCTGTTGGAAGTTTTATCTTTTGTTTCCAAAGAACTTTTGGGACCAAGGTAAGACAACATCTTCCATAATGAGTTTGCAATATGTTTCTAGATTAATTGGTATCCCTTAATCAACAAACACAAGTGGCATATTCCCACTAGAACATATCCTACCCTAATTCATTACAGATTTAGGTTGCTGACACCCTTCAACAATGCAAGAAGTTCTTGGAAACAAGGGTGCCTGCTAAGCCTCATAAAACTTTGGCATTCCTAAAGAAATCCTTATGCTAATAATGAGATAACATATCAGAAAGTGAGTTTTGGCCCATAATCGAAAATGTTGTGAGACGTTTAAAGCTCTGTATTAAGACTAAAGGTAGCCACTTTGAAAATTTGTAAATATATTAGACGAAATAATGCATTCATATTTATTTTGAAGTTTGGTCGTAATATTTTCATCAGCATTAAAATTATAATGCATCATGTATATTCAAGTTATTTCTTGTCACACTGTATATACTAGTCACAAGAGACGAGATGTGCAGTTTGTTTTTTAGGTCATTCACTTTTTTATGCCAAGATTACCGACTTGGGGATTGCTTGAATAAATTTGGCGGCTGTATTTATCAATCAATATCTATCTATATGAATATTAATTTGAATGAAATATCTCCTAGATCTATCTTTTTCAGTACCTATCCATGTACGTACATCTATTTCTACGATCTATGCATATCGATCTATGCTATATGTATCTTATTTTAACAAAACCTACAATCCTATCCCATAACAAAAAAGTTTGAACAATGCAAAAAAATAAATAAATAAATAAATAAAAAGAAGGACATACCGTGCTTCTTATTTCTTTAATCAAAATAACGTTTAAAAGACTGCTGTTTCTGTGTTTCCTTTAGTATGTAACAAAATAGCATTTGCAGAAAAAGGGAAAAAAACTGATTTTACTGAATTAAACGACACAAAAAAACCTGAATAAAATAAATATAGCAAAATGTCCGAAATAAAAAGAGAGTTTGAGAAAAGGAAGAAATGGAATCCCTTTGTGTTAAAAAAAAGTAAAAATATCATTAAAAAAAAAAGAAAGAAAGAAAGAAATATAGAAAAAACAGATATAAATTTTCTACATTTAAAATGATCAAAAAGCAGAAACAGAAATCAATAAATATTAGTACCAGTTTGGACACTCAACCCTAAAAAACCTCAATAATTTAAATCTTAATATAACAGATACAGTAAGCGTTAAAACTACAAGAAATTAATCTAGAATTTTTACAACGTTAGTATAGAAGAACAATTACAACCTAGGTATTACAACATTGATTTTCTAACCACAGACCAACCACTCCCTAGCTTGTCTCAGGCTTGAGGTTTTACCCAAATACAGTAAAGTCCCTATTATCTGCTGTCTCTTTCCCTTTTCTTCTTCTTCTTCTTCTTTTTTTTTTTTTTTTTTGTAGCAATGATTTGCCGAATACTAAAACCTAATGCAAAATTTACTTTTAGACATTCCTATTTTATTCTTTCCCCTCCCTTTTAATGAAATGACATAAAACCTACCTAAGTCCTTGAAACCTGACTAGTTAGAACCCAGTTTTTGCATATACATATTTTACCCATGTAAACGAGTGACCAGACAATAGGGTGGGTTGAAAAACACATTTTTCCTAATCAATTTCTAATAGCACGGAAAACTTGCGCATTGGCATCCTAATAATGGGAAAAATAATAAAAAAAATTATAAATTATTTTTGAAATCACACAAGAGCCCTCAAGTTTTGAAAAAATAGGCAATTTTTAAAGAGGTATATTTTTTTCAAAAAATAAATTTACTTCATTTCTAATAGTATAAAAAATACACTTTGTAGTTACTAAAATGTATGGAAAAAAAATGTATGGGAGCACATTGTCGATCATGTTTGGATTCGTGCAGAAAGCCTTAAAATACCATTTTTAAAGTAACAGTTATATTTGAAATACACCGCCAACTGAGTCATTCCAGCCGAGGACTGCAGTTTCATGCTTATTAGCACTCATCAGCCCAGCTTAGGAAGTGACCGAGCGGGAGATGGAAAACCTCTTAAGGAAGCCAAGAGTGCCAAACAAACTTTCAGCTAAAATATAATTAGCACAGATCAGACGAGTGACAAAAGCTTCGGTCACTCGTCTGGTCTGTGCAAATTCTATATTAGATGCCAGTGACCGAGTTAACCGTTTACCCGCCAATGTTCCAAAAATGGAACATCATATTTAAGTGAAAATTTTCCCAAGAAATAACGTTAAAATAAACAAGTTTTTTTTAACACAGTTTAGTCTTATTTCAAAGTATTTTTTGATTTCCTGCTTGATTGTTTATATGTTTTCAAATGTTTGTTGCGATTTTTCAAAGATGAGTATTTTTTTAGCTTTTTGCAACTTTTTCTTATAAAATTTACCAAAAATTGGTTTTTTCAGAAAATGTGATGATATTTATTATAGTTGTGAAAAATACTTCAATGTATGATTTTAAAATGCTTCTAGAAATGTACAATGATATTTCCGAAAGGTGTACCCCTTCAAAATAGCATGTTCCAATTTTGGAACATTGGCGCTTTTAGGGAGTCAAATTTCCAAGAAGTAAATCGTTCGACTTCCAAGGGGAAATTTCATTTTTCGTAATATATGTTTCTTTTTTTTTTTCTCATTTTGAATGTACTCTGATGTAGATGTTGGCAAAACCAAGTAAGTTTATATTTTGAAAGGATTTGACGTTTCGCTAGCAAAGAAAATAATAACAGTCTTCTGTTTGACGGACTATATGGCTCTGAATCCACACCTGCTCGGACAGCTGCATTGTCACGTAATAATAAAAAATAATATTAGTGAGAGTTTTATTCTTCATATTTTAAATGCAGTTCAATAATTCGCTAGCTTTGTTTTCGGGCGAAACGAAATTCTGTTTGACGTATACCAACTGTTCAAAAATGTTAAAAAATGTCTACAAGATTTCTTACTGTAGAACAAGCTGTGGCTTATTTAGAGACATTGTCAGATTCGGATTTGTCAGATGTAGATATATGCCAATTACCCCCTGATGAACTAGTCAATATCACTGAGGAAGAATAGATGTTGACAGAGATGAAATCCTACAATTTTTTGGTTTGTTGCTATTGAGTGGGTACCATTCTGTTCCTTCTGAAGATATGTATTGGAGCAGTGCAGAAGATACATCTAAATGATCTATTATCAGTTTTGACTGACACGTCTAAGCATGAAGTATACTTTGATAACTTTTTTACATCATATGACTTAATTTCTCAGCTATCAAAAAAAAAGTGTAGGAGCAACAGGAACAATTCGTGAAAACCGAACTGGCCATTGTCCACGGAAATCCAAAAAAGCCCTTTCTAAAGAAGATCGCGGAAATTTTGACTATCGATCTGATGGATCAGTGTACATGTGCAGCTGGAAAGATAATGCAGTGGTTACAGTAGCATCTAATTGTTATACACATGAGCCACTTGCATCTGTAAAATGTTACTCAAATGCGCAGAAATGCAAGATAGATGTGCCACAACCTCATCTTATCAAGAGATACAATGAAGGAATGGGGGGTGTGGAAGTCTTGGATAAACTTTTAGGGAGCTACAGACCTCATTTGAGGAGTAAAAAATGGTGGTGAAATCTTTTTAGTAATGCGCTGAATATTTCAGTTGTAGCTAGTTGGTTACTTCATTGTGATTTACACGAAGTCAAGATGAAGCATTTAGAGTTCCGAAGAGAAATAACAACTCACCTCCTAAGAAGAAAAGTACGAGTGGAAAGTCCTCCAGGGCCTCGTTGTCATTTACATAAACGGTCAAGAATGTCTGACGGACATTATATTGTATCTGCATCCCAAGGACGTTGCGCGGTGTGCAAAAAAATACGACTAAGAAATGTTTCCATTGCGACAAACGACTTCACCAGCAACGCTTCCTTTCATATGATGGGCATTAGATATTTCAGTATTGGATTTTCTGAATTCTGATATGTACACAAATGCAATTTAAAATATTATTTTTTCCGCAATAAAGTATGCTAAGATAAAAACCGCATTCAAAACCTCTTAGTTTAAAAAAATTCTCTGAAAAAAAAAAACTTCATGCAAAACGCCAATGTTCCAAAAATGGAACACACTGAAAATCATAGTAAAAAATTTTTTTCTGGAAATTTTATTTGATTTCCGTATTTACTAGACATAAATAGACATAATTTCAAAATATTACTCAAATTTGATCATCCGTCAATAGTTCGGCGGTTAAACGGTTAAAGGAATGACTGAGTTGGCAGTGTATTTCATGTATTTCTGCCTTAGCCCCGGCTATAGGATTGTAACTTACTGCAAAAAAAAAAGTTATAGTATTTCAAAAATTCTTAAGCTAACATAAAGCTATAAAAATATGCTATTAAATATCCGTTTTAATGTTTTATACATTTCTCTTGTGCTGAAATGACCCAGGACTCACCACGTGCAGGCCAGTTATTTCAAATTTTTCCAATTTGGGGGGGAGGGGTCGAAAGGGCAAATTCAATGGAAGTTTCAACAGGAAAATATCAAAAATCATGCTCACCCAAATGTAAATTCATTTTTTTCTCAAAAAATGAATCGGAGGGGATTTCTCGGAATTTTCTCTTCAGTGGGCAATGGACCCCCCCCCCCCCCGACCCCCTAAATGACGATCCTATTCAGGTGGCGGCGGCAGCAAGTCGAGTCCAACTCAATCACCCTACCCAATCTATCAACATCAAAATATTCAATGTCAAATATTCAAGTTATAGCAGGGCTTTGACTTCCAATGAAGTTCAAAGTCTTCTATTGCCATATTATACAACAATGGTAGTTGCATCAGCTTACACTTGAGCCGATCAATAAGTTCAGGATAATCTGTGGCTTGAAAATTAGTTAATGAAAGCTTGAAGAATCTAACATGACGTACAACTGGCGGCTCATTTCAGACTTTTAGTATATTCTCCTGTAGCCTAATTCTCGAATGTGCTGTGCGTAGTCCAGTATCATTGCCACATCATATTCTCTGGATGACAAAAGAACGAGTTTCTATGAATCACGGGGTTAAGGATTTCTTTTAATGTTATTCGGTAAGTGTTTAGTTGTTTGAATGACCTTTAGTATAGGCTTCAGACCGTATTTCATGGTGTAATGCATCTTAATATCAAACCAAACAGGAGCGTAGGTTTGTACTATCATTTTTCCAGTATCTGCATTACGCTTGTTGGAATAATTTGGGAAACATCAAATCTAACACCCAGTTAGCAAAATTAACCGTCGGAAATAAATGAGAGGTCTGGGATTCTTAAAAGTTAATTCTGGAAAGCTTGTTGAAATGTTTCTGTGGTCGGGATGTGGAAATTTCAACGAAAAGGTGAAATTTCTGTGCCATACTCAGTCAGTAGAGAGATGTGTAAAACTTGTGAGAGACTGGTGGAAAAGTTTGCGGGCATGTAAACCCAGATGTTTTTTTTAAGTAGACAACATTCAGATCAAGATCTTTGATGAAAAATTGATACTAAATCAGAACTTAAAAAAATTCAACAGAAAAATCACACACAAATTGGGTAAGGTGCGGTGAGGAGGGGGGGGGGTGAGAACTTGACTTGCTGCTACCTTGAGGTGGGGAGTCCTGAGTCATTTTAACACAATGGAAAAGAAAGTAAAGCATTAAAACGGATATTTACTACTAACCTAAACCTAACTTGAAACCTAAAGCCCTGCCATAACTTGAATATTTGATAACACACTCAATCGGTAGAGCTGAGCAAAACTTGTGACAGAGGCCGATGAAAATTTTCGCAAGCATGAAAATCAAGAAAGTTTTATAGAAAAAACAATCAGATCAAGAACATTCGATACGAATTCAGAATTCAAAGAACTTAAGCATAATGAATCACATCCAAATTGGTTGATTGATTGGGTTGGGTGAGGAGTGGGACACAACTTGCTGCCACTGCCATGTGATTAGGTCCGTCAATTAGGGGGGGTCAGGGGGGTTCATTGTCCCCTCCAACAGCACACGGCTTTGAGAAATAAATGCATTTATTTGGGTGGGCGTGATTTATGATGTTTTCCGTTGAAACTTCCACTGAATTTGCACCTCCCCCCCCCCCCTTCTGAAAAAATTTGAAATGATGGCCTGCACGTGGTGAGTTCTGAGTCATTTTAGCACAAGAGAAATTGTATGTAAAACATTATAACGAATGTTTTATAGTATACTTTTATAGCTTTATGTCAGCTTAAGACTTGTTGAAATAATATGACCTTTACTTTAATAATGGTTTTTTAAGGCTTTCTGCGCGAATTTAAATGATCGATAATGTGCTCCCAAGTTTTTCTGTACATTTCAGTAACTAAAGTATATTTTTTTAATATTAAAAAATAAAGTAAATTATTTTATGAAAAAAATATGCATGTTTAAAAATTGCAGAAATTTTTCTATTTTTTCTAAACTTGAGGGCTTTTGCCCGATTTCAAAAATAACTGATAATTTTTTTAATTATTTTTCCCATTATTAGGATGCTAATACTCAAATTTTCTGCGCTATTAGAAACTGATTAGAAAATAAAAGCGTTTTTCAACCCACCCTACCAGACAAGCTTTGTTTGAAAAAATCACACCCCGTCTGTACACGTTCTTGGTGTAACATAACTTGTTCTGTTGGTACAATTTGCAATGTATGTCAATTGGTTTGCAATAATGAGCAGTTATTTTTAAAACTTTTGCATGCATTTTTTACATAGACTGTAATTGTTTTTAGCTAGAGTTTAAATGTACATGCAACTGTTATTGGATTTTTTTAAGCTATTGAACACACTAGTGAGCTTTTTTACCTACTTTGCAGATCAACTGCGAAATTCCACTATCACTCACTGCAACAAGATTGGTCGGCAAAACTTTTACTCAAATATAAAAACATTAAGCTACATTTTTTTTTTTTTTTTTAAATGAGGTTTATTAAGACTAAATTTTAAAAAAATTGAGAATTTTTTAAATTCTGAAATTTATTAAGAAATAAAATGAGAAAAACAAAAGTGGGACTTTCAACAGAAAAGTAGAAGGCTCCAACAAAAATGAAGAAAATTGGCATGTAGGCAACCTATGTAATAAGATGTCATTTTATCCAGAAGCAGAGTAAAAAACCTGCAATCACCCTTACAATTTTGGCATTTAAAAAAAACCCTGACATCATGTCTTTGGTGATTCAGACTGAATTACTTTTTCTTCTTCGTAAAACTGGTAATTTCTTTTCCAGGTTTTAAAGAAAAATTGAAATTTTCTTACTTTTCCCCATTTTCCAGATGGAAAACAGGAATAACAGACAGGTAAAGAAAAAAGAATTGCGAATAACTTTCCTCTTTAACTACAATACATAAATTATGGCAAAAAAAAAAAAAAAATCAAATTAATAACTGAATGTTGTTGCCATTTGTGATTAATTTCCAAAGCAACACTTGAATGTAAAATAAAATGACATGCAATATTACAGGACATAATAAATAACTGAAAAAGTTTTTAAAAAATGCTACTCACTTCAGACATATATAAAACTGTAACAACTCCAAAAAGCCCAACAAACTTCAAAGTTACATAAAAATACAGTAATGGATTTGCTAAAATAAGAAAAAAAAACGATACATTAAAATAAACTCAAATAAAAACTTGTAAATATTTAGATTTCAATCATCAACATTTTTTAGTTTTTTGCTGAACAACATATTATTAACATCTAACATACATGAAAATTCAAGTATTAAAGTTTAGTAAGTTAATACTTTGAAGTTTAATTTTGAATTGAAGAATTTATTAATTCAGTGACTAATTAAGCACAGAAATTAGTTGATTTACAAGAAAATCAAAATGTATTTATCTGTATACAGCTGCAGTATCTAATACCTATCCAAGCATTCTTAACTGAGCAAGAAACATTTCTTCAAAGCATTAGATTTTTTTTTTTTTTTTTTTAATTGAATTAAAGATTTCAGACGAAATATATCTTTCAAATATTTCAAGGTAAGAATATTTCTTCTTCAGTTTTTCTTACGTTTTCATTCAATTATTAATTTTTTTTTCTCATTGAAAAGTTAAGCAGTTCATCAAAAAAAGATGCATGAACCAGCTATATCATACAAAAAAAAATTCTAAAAGCGATAAACTGAAAAATAATTTTTCATAAGTGCCATCTAAACATTTTTCCAGGCTCCTAAGAATTTAGTTTGTTGGACTCTGATATTAATAATTAAAAAATTGAAGATGACAGACATAAAGCCAAACATGGCATCATAATTTAAGGGCCTCTTTAAAAGAGTAGCTAACAAAGACAGGAACTTTTTCTGGAAAACTTAAATGAGTTCTGAACAGTATTGTGAAGTTCAAACAGCTTAATTCTTAATTTATGTACTAGCGCCAATAAATATATGAATGAAGGTAAAAATAAAAGGGCACTCAGCAGCTTTTAGGCATAACTCAGTTTTGGTTTATATATTTAAAAAAAACAAAAAAAAACTAGAATAATTAAAATGTGAACCTTCAGCTGAAGAAGCTGTCACTTGTGGTACAGATTTCAGAGTAATAAAAATAACAGCAAACCAAAATGACACTAAAGGCACAAAGTAATAAAACTGATATGGACGGTTCATACAAAGGCAGAGAACAACCACCAGAAAATTAAGACGAAACAGAACCTAAAAGGAAACAATTTTCTCATTAAAGTATATGAAGAAAAATTTATGGTAAACAATATAAGAATGATAGTTTAAAAAATAGGCATATTTATCTTTAAGGAATTAAACAAAGTATCTTTTACAATAGCCAAGTTGGTGATAAATTTAAATTGCAAAATTCACAGTAATTAAATCCCCCCCCCCAAAAAAAAAAGACATTGATAATAAAACATTGTTTGCTTTCGTATTTTAAAATTCAAGGTTTATTTTTCTCCCCTTAATTATGAGTATTTTCTTTTTTACCCTTTAGTGACATGTGCATTCCTGGCTTGCCATATGGTAAATAAAGGCACAATTTTAATTTGATTCTAAGTGACTTTTTACCGTATTCTAATGGGTATTTTCACCAACAGTTATACTTATTCAAATAGGAATTTGAGCTACAGTTGACCTTGTTCAGGAGCTGTGATTTTTATTCTGATAGGAACTTTGAACTAATTTTCCCCTTATTTATTTAGTAGAGAATATTGAACAAGTATAGAGTGACCACACTGTTTTTTTAAGAAAATATTACAATACTAGATAGCCTGTACAATTGGGTGGTTACATGTTAAAAAAAAAAGTTTCTTCTAGATAACTGGACACTCCTCAATACAAGGGCGCTCATATAGGGGGCAAGTGGGGGCTCAAGCCCCCCCCCCCCTTAGAAATTAGAACTATATTGCTTTTAGTACCTTTTTCTTTGCAAAAATGTAAAAAAATTTCTTCTCCAGCCATTAATGAATAAGGTATTTAAAAAATAAAATTTTAATAACTCTAATCTGTACTGAAATCAGTTTCTATGAGGAAAATATCCTGCTAAACCATGGGGGAAATATCTGAGGCCCCCCTCCCTTAAAATTTTGCACATGGGCATCCTTGCCTCAATATTTTTAGACTTGTGGATAGTAATCTACTAGAAGAATCTTAGCTTCCTATTTCAACTGAAAGAGGGTATTCAACCCCCTCCCCCAAACTTAATACATATGAGGAGGTGGGTTTAAAAATACATAGAACTGAAAAAACATTGCTATATATGTTAATATACACTAGTAATATGCATATACATTGCATTAAAATAATTACAGTCAGACCCCAATTTAACAAGCCTCTATTTAATGAATTTTGCGATTAAGCAAATAACAAATCCCAAATTAACGAATTATTTTAACAGCTGAAAAAAAATTTCTTTTTGTTAATTTGAGTTTAGAAATGCTGGATTGTTTTCCAAATGATATATCTATCTTGTCTGAAGCAAAAAAGACTTTTTTCCGGAATGAGCAAATTTTGGCGGGCGGGGGGTGGGGGGGGGAGCAACCAATGAATAGCGATTATAATGCAGAAAGTGAAGATGAAACTTCCCTGTTACTTTTTCTAATGCTTTACATGGCCTGGAAACTAAAATCATATCTCATGCAGCAGGCTGTAAATGGCACAGTATTTTTCTCTTCCCATAGGATTGAAAGAGAACTGTTTAGAGTGAACTATCAAGAAAATTGTCAAACACCTATTACTCAGTACATTACAATTTCAAATTAACTAGTGTGTAAAGGGTAGCGGAATGCTGAATAAAAAGAGTACACTTTCTAATTATGGCTATTTTTTTGCAGTTGCTTATCATGTAAGACAAGTCAAAATTTTTTCTCATCCCGATATTACGAATAACCTTGATTTAACGTAGAAAAGTTTCGGTCCCTATGATTTCGTTAAATCGAGGTCCGACTATTTTTTACAAAAAAAAAAAAAAAAAAAGAAAAACAGCTGGGGAAATTAAACATTTCTAAACTAGTACCATTTTCTATACTATGGCCAATGTTAAATTAAGGGGTCATTGAGCACCCTCTTAAAATTTGAATAAGCAGATAAAACTTGTACAGCATAATGCTAACGTGACTAAAGAAAGGTGCAATTTTAGGCCTTCATGCTTCAAACATTCCTTGGGAGACAACCCATTCCATCATTATATAGCCTAAAATTATATTTTCTGAACTTCAATGCCAAAAATTTTCGGAAGACAGCCCTCGAACCCTGAGGCCTCTTCTAGCATTGTCCAAGAGACTGGAAAAAGAATTTTAAAGAAATCGATTTTGGTAAATATTCTGGAAAAGATCTCCAAACACTCACTTTTTTCCTTACATTACTATCAAAGATAGTATGAGTCTCAAAAATTTCAATATCCAAATGTTTGTGCAAGTATTTACATTATTCAGTATACTATATAGTTAATTTCAAAAATAAAAAAACCTAATACATGTAGTCCTAACCCCTTTGGGAGAGGGATGAGGGTCGCCTTGTAGAGAAAAATTTCATATTGTTTGAACAGAGATGTCTGTTCCTGTAAGAGCAATGGCTTTCCCCCTCCCCCCCCAGGTTGAGAGTCCCCACAGAAACAGAGAAAAAGACCCTCTAAAACTGACTGTCCACCTGGATCTAAGTTAGCCCCCTTTGTTCCAATTCTAGATCCTCCACTGGATATATTTACTAATTTGCACAAATAGGACTAAACCAAACTCTCCTACAGCAGTTAAGTGTCAAGGCTGACGTTTGTTGTTCACACAGTGGTTCAAGACTTCAAAAACAAACTAACCTTATTACTAATCTATTTTTACTAATCTATGTTATAACACATTACCTAAATGATACATTATACTACAACGAGATAACTTAACTACTACTTGATAACCCAAAGTGCTATGAAAAGTAATTTTGAGTATAAAGTAACACAAAGAATTCTAAAATAATATACAATTACAGTAAAACAGTTTTAGTTATATTTTCAAACAATTGCAAATCCAATCTCAGAAAAACTTTCACTTGAAGAAAGTTTACACTGCTGGCAAAATGAAAAAAATGAAAAATGAAAAAAAAAATAATAATAAAAATGAAATTCAAATGAAAATTGAAAAAAAAAAAAAAAATAATTCAACTAAAAATATATGCATTGTACCAATGTAATCCACGTACAAATGTGCCCTGGCCTCACTAAAATAATTTTAAAGAAAATTCTCTGAATAAGCAGTTTCCTGTTTGGACACTTAAGGGAAACTTTTATGTTCATACACTTGTGGCTAAAAAAAATCCCTGACTTTTCCAGGTTTTTCAGGTTGCTTTTTAGAAAAATCCAGATTACTTGCTTCATTCGAAATAAAATTTAAATAGCAATATTTTAAAAATAATTAAAATTGTTTACAGTATCAAAGCGGAAGAACTGAAACTTTTTCGTCATTTACTACTTGTTGAAAACAGAGTAGTTTCAACTTATTTTAGCGTTTTCTCAATGTCACGTGTCATGCGTAATATTATAGTGTTTTGCTGTAGTCGCACAGCAATCTTTTAGCATCTGCTTTTGGTTTACAAAACTTCTTTATATTTTCTTATTAGTACATAACACAAAATATATTGAGCAAA
Organism: Uloborus diversus; assembly: GCF_026930045.1. Taxonomy (NCBI): domain Eukaryota; kingdom Metazoa; phylum Arthropoda; class Arachnida; order Araneae; family Uloboridae; genus Uloborus; species Uloborus diversus. The sequence goes on from NC_072740.1 coordinate 136,541,049, forward strand.
ATACAAAGCTAAATTTCAGTATAAAGAGGATTAACTTGTAGCATCGATCAGCATACCATATAATGCATAGTAACAAAAATCAACATCTGCCGATTATAGGCCAATGCCAATAATCTTTTAAGACCAAAAAGTCACTTTTTAGCACATACACGTTTAAATCAATTAGAATAAAAAAATTTCTGAAAATTAAATTTTACATTTTTCCAGAAAATAACTGCGGACAATCCGGAAAAAAAGGCACATTTTGAGTAGTTTTTAATAGTTTGCATTGCAATTAACATCCAATGAAATTTTTGGGAACTTATTCACTTAAAAAGCCTTATGTACTTCCATCTTGGGAATGACCAAATATGGCGGCCACGCCTAAAAATAAGAAATATTTTTTTGAATTTGTCGCATTAAAACAATTAAAAATTAATAAATCTTCATAAAACTACAATTCAGTTGGAAAGTTTTATCACATTTGCATCCAAAGCAATAAGGATAAAATTAAGTTTTAAAGAACAAAATTTTTCATTTCTCAAGAAAGTTATTTAAAATCATAATAATAAAACTACTTTCAGAACATTTTGTGAAATTTTTATTAGTTTGCAATTAAAGAAAACATCCAATTCTGCTTCATTTTTGGAAACTTAGGCATTTAAGGATCGTGTCTACTTCCATCTTAGGAATGACAAAAACTGTGACTACATTTCACATGTAGTTGAAAAGACTTTCCAATTAAAAAAAAACGAATTTCACCAATCGACCTTCATTCCAGCTACAGGTTGTGCTTCTAAAGCAGTAAATTGTTTTCTTCCCTGTTGAGTTAGTGCATAATTCCTGTTCACCTGAGGAATGTTTTCCTTGGGAACTAGTGAGGGTCAAAAATGGCAGCTGTGGAAGTTTTTTTGGGTCGACACTTTTTTTTTATTGCCAGCGCTATTTTGCCTCACAATTTTTACAATTTTTTCAAAGAAACATCGATAGAAGTGAAGATTAGATCTCATAGAACATAACTCCCTGGGTAAAAAAATTTTTTGGACCATATTTGGAAAATTCCCTGACATTTTTGACTATGTCATTTTCCCTGACAATTCCAGGTTTTCCCGGAGCGTACGAACTCTGTGTTAGCATATTAATAACAGAGCATAGTAGATTTGAATTGGTAAAACTTAAATTACCATACTATACAAAACATTTTCATATGTAGCAAATTCTTTAATGAGCATTAACAGTGTAGATTAGATATCTATGTACACATAAATTCTAGTAAATATATAGATCTGTATGAAGCAAATGCTATAAACAAGACAAAAAATGTATTCAACTGCAAAAACATATTTTACCTGCCACAATCTATAGAAACCAAAATCACCATATTGGTAGAAGTACGTGAAATGTCCGTATCCACTCAAAAATAGATAAGATGTAACCAATACACGCACATGCATGTAAATGGGAAGAATCTATAAAATAATATGAATAATAACAATACATGTACGTATTACATATATAACTCAGATTTATAGTAATGGAATATCATAATGTTTTGAACAAAACTTATCATTGAGTCGTGTAAAATGAATACAAATAAATTTAAAGAGTGAAACATGTTATTCATAAATGGACAAATAATTTTTAACAACTTTGCACATATTTAAGGGTCATTTACGCTTTGAAAAAATACAACTGACATTTTATATAGATGAAAAAGTTAGAATAATCAGTTCATACATTGTGAATTTGAAAAGCAGCGAAAATATTTCCGTACTTGTAAGCAGATAGGTTGATACAAGTATAAAGCCTAAGCGCATGGAAAATCCTACTTTGCTCAAAATGGGTTGTCAATGTGATAATTCTGAAGAATGAAGTTATGTATTGAATCTTTGTTTAAAGTTAGAAGAAAAGAAAAACCCAGCTCATCTTGAATGAAATGAATGTTTTATAATCTATGGTTTTGAAGATTTTAAAGAAATATAGAAGAACTGGCTAACTAAAAAGTATCCAAAATAAATGTGGCAGAAAACTTGTAACAATTGCCAGAGATGAACGCAAGTTAAAATTGATCATCCAAAAAAAAAAAAAATTGTTTTGAAAATGCTTCTAACATCAATAAATGTAGCAAAGAATTTGTAGTTATTGTGTCCAACTCAACTACACTTGGACAATTATATAAACTTCAGTTTCAATTGCGAGTTCTCAAAGTAGAACCAAAGATGGAGACGAAGCAGAGACATGCACAACTCTCCTGAAGCTATTTTATTCAGTGATAAATCTTTATTTCAAATATTAGTTGACAAAAGAGGTGTTCTAGTATGGTGTTTAAAAAGTGAAACGCTTGAAATTACTTGCGTAAGACACTTGTCATATTTGCAACATTCTATATGTTATGGGGATGCGCAAGAGCTGCTGAAATTGAGCAATTATGTATCTTACAACAATGTTTATTCTGTAGTTTATGAAGATATACTAGTGCATGATACTCTTTTCTGAGGCACAGAAACAACATATTTATTTTTTAACAAGATTTGGCTTTGCGTCACATCTTTTAATAGATTTGTATATGAATGGAGAACAGAAAGCTGGATTTTGGGATTAAACTAGCCAAGCAAACTCAGGTGACAATGCTAGAGGACTGGAAGCTGGCAAACATAATGCTGCTCTTAAGAGGTTCAAAAGGTAAAGTAGGAAATTATCAACCTGTAAGTGTGACTTCAGCGGCTTGCAAAGTTCTTTAAACTTGGATCAAAATCAAGATTAAGAATTTCTAAGAGACTAATAGTCTGTTGCCCAGGTTGCAGGATGGTAAATCGAGTAAAACTAACTTACTGCATTTCTAGGACATGATTACAATAGCTTTAGGTAACAAAAATTGTGTAGATGTTTATATTGAATTTAAAAATCTTTCAATAAGGTATAACATGTTGCTCTTCTCAGCAAATTAGTTAAAACAGGAATAGAAGGAAAATTTTTATTTTACTTTGGGAAATAAATTGGTTGACTGGAAGGAAAAAAAATAGCTGTAAGGGGCAATTATTCCAAATGAAGTGATGTTTTAAGTTTGGTACCTCAAGAATCACTTTTAGGATCTCTTTTGTTTATTAATTTTATGAATGATATTCATGAAAATATTTCTGGAAACAAGAATAGTTTTGCTGATAATGTCAAAGTTATGGAAATGGTAGAAAATGAAGAATAAGTAAAACAGCTTCAAGAGGATTTAGATCACATTACTAAGTGGGCAAATACGTGGGGTATGGCGGTTAATGTTTGGTTGTTGGGCAGTTAATGTAATCAAGTGCTACATTTAGGTCATGGAATAAGCATAAAAGTTATTAATTTCAGGGTTCATTCATTAGTTAGGCAGAAAATATCATTGATCTGGTTGTCTTAATAAATAAGGACTTCAAGTTTAATCAACAGTGCTGAAATGCAAGTAAAAAAGTCAATAGAATGCTTGGGTTTATCAATAGATCTATTCCAAACAAATGTAAGAAGGTTTTTCTGCCTTCATATAGATGTTTCGTAAGACCTGATTTGGAGTATGCTGTTCAGTTTTGATCTCCTTATCTCAAGAAAGATATTTCTTCATTGAGAAGGATTCAAAGTTCTACTAGGCTAGTAAGGAGACTTATAGATATAGAGTATGATACCTGACTTAAAGGGCTTAATATGCATAGCCAGGAGCAAAGGAGAATCCAGAGGAGAAATGATTCAGTAGTTTAAATTTATCAAAATGAAAGATGTAAATTTGTTAAATATTTGCAAAGAATGAAGGACAATGGTTCATATTTTTAAGCTATTAAATCTCAGGATAACCTGGAAATTAGGAAAAATGACTACTTCACTAAGGTTGTGGGTACTGGGAACAGCTTACATGAAGAGGCTGTAATGAGCAAGGGGACAGATAGCTTTAAGAGGGCTATTGATCTTCATTAGGAACTAATGAACCGACTAGGACCAGTCTAGCTGGGCCCAGAGCCAGTTGTTGGTTGTCATAATTGTATTTAAATTTGTGTAAGAAATTCTCATCTCAATACCGTTGAGAATTTTATAGCATTGTCAAGTCTAAAGAAAAAGATTAAAAGCCTAGTACCTACCAAAAAAATCAAACTCAATGTTGCATTGAAAAGGGTATGGAAAAGTATCAGTGGTGATGAATGTAAACAGTTGTTGGAATCCATGTCTGAAGGATTAGAGATACAATGTTTGTAAAAAATAAAAAATGATGCGAGAAAATGTTGATACGCGTTTGTTTGAATTTTTCCCCCTTTAATTTCCTGCTTTTTTAATTTTTCGATACATGTGTACTTTATAGTCTGAAAAAGTCAGTATGTTTATTTAAATACCTACTTTTCACTTACATTTGGTTAGAATAAGCTTTTTCCAGAAAAGTGAAAAGTACTCTATTATTTTGAATTTGGGTTGCACATATACTGGTTGTTACCAAAATAATAGAAACACCTGGGAATAAAAGTGACATTTTTTAATGTGATTTGTAAGCATTAAAGAATAAAAATAGGTAACAGGTTTTTATAAACAGCAATGTATATATTCTGGTAGTATATGATAGCTTAACTGAAGTTCTAGAAGCCTTGAATTCTTTTCAAGAACGTGAAATGTTGGACCACTCAAATTTTCAAAGAGGCCAAACTGTTGGAGCGCGTCTTACTGGAGCAAGTGAAACTGAAACATCTCAACTTTTTGGCATTTCTAGAGGTACAATGTCTTAAGCCATGACAGCATACACACAGCATGGTAAGACAAGCTCGACAAAGCAAAATAGTGGGCGGAAAGAGAAGCTCAGTGAAAGAGATCAACGGGTATTGAAGCGGATTGTAATGTCTAAAAAGCGAATAACATTAGCAATCACCACTGTCAGTGATTACAGTCAAAAGGCACCTTCATAAACAAAACATTTATGGCAGAGTAGCGATTCCAAAGCCACTTGTTACAGATGTTAATGCTAAACCTCGTCTACATTGAGAACACACTCACAAATCCTAGTTGGTTGATAAGTGGAAGAGAGTAATACTGGTCTGATGCAGGGGTGCCCACATAGGGGGGGATGGGGGGTCATTGCGCAGGACTGCACCATTGAAAATTTTAGGGGTGTGGTTTTCTCTTTTGTACAGGGGGGCTCTTGCTTTCGTGGGGGTCTTTGCAATTTTTAGGGAGCTTGCTCTTAGACCCTTGCTCTTATTGAAGTGGGCACCCCTGGTCTGACAAAAATGGTATGTAATTCCGTTAAACATCATTCAGCACTTGTGTGAATCGCTTCCTCAGCGAATCCAAGCTGTATTTCATGCCGAAAGTGGTCCGACACCATACTAATAAAGAATTCCCTATATTGTTCCTTAAGTGTTTCTATTATTTCGATAATCACCTGTATATAAAGGGTGTCCCAAAATTAACGCAAGATTTGAATTTGCCACCATTTTTTCCATAAATTGTTGGCAGCCATGAAAAAAGAACAATTTGACAGCTGAGAGTTTAGGGTTAGTAAAAATGGGGTGTTATTGTACCATACAGCTAGAGAGTGAAACATTTCAATTACTGCATAAGGCATTTCCTAGTCGCATACTCTCTCATTTCGGTCATCAGAATTGGCACCCTAGATCGTGTGATTTAACATTTTTAAATTTCTTCTTATGGGGTTATTTGAATTCAAAGGTCTATGTCAACAAGCCCACAACCATCCGTGCATTACCGTGTTGCGATACCGAGTGCCAATAACAGTAACTGCTTGACCAGCCTCAACTTTCATTATTTTTGAAACAATTGTTCAATAATGAAAGCGCGTTATTGTATCGTATGATACTCCATTTTTGATTACCCTAAATTCTCAGCTGTCAAATTGTTCTTTTTTCAGGGTTGCCCCCATTTATTACAAAAATGGGGGCTAATTCAAATCTTGCATTAATTTTGGGACACCCTTTATGTATTAATTACAAATTTTATTTTTATACTTTTATAAAATTAATGCTCAGGAAAAGACAAGCTCATATAAACAAAAAAGAACTGGGAGTAAAAATTTCAAACAATAGTTTTTGTTTGACAGCAGTTTTGTTTATTAGTTAAAGAAGAAATTTTCAAAATATGACATTAAACACTAATTGCTTATAAAATATTACGAAGCTACAAAAATGTCATTGAGCACATACCCTACTGGCACCAGTCAGATGATAAACCAGTATAACAAGTTGCATCCAACCTTTCCATTCATTAGTTTGATCTCTATGTAAGACTTGAGTCTAAAAAAGCAAAATTTGCAGCTCAGTACAACTATGCATTCAAAGGAAAAATCTGAACTACTTTAAAAGTAATTTTACAAGATAAAAGAATGCTATATACTGGTATTAACATAGTCAAGCAATCATCTTAAAAAAGGATATTATAATGATAATAAATCTTACAAATTGGCTTTCTTCTGTAAAAAATAATCCCAAAGCAAAAAGATATCCCAAGGGTAGGAAAAAATTTGTGTATGTAAAGTACTTGTTTTCCTTCATAAAGAAATTTGTCCTAAAAGAAAAAAAAAGCACATTTTAAAACTACAGCTAAGAAAACTTTTTTTTGGTATATCATATCATTAATGCCATATTATATTTATATTTCTAAAAATACTAATATGACTGGGTTTGTAGTATTCAATCATTTAATTATTAATTTTGTAAACATGGTGCATAAAATGAAACATACTTAATCAATTTAAAGTGGCAGTGTATACAATTCTTTAAAATGTTTTCGGCAATCACTTACAGTGCCACACTGGAATTTAATGAGAAAATGTAGCCATTAGTTTCATGAGATTAGTTTCCTGAACTTTTTAACATATTTATTGCTGTATGTCAAATAATATGGCACACCACTGCAAATATTTAAAGTTGCAATTCAAGCAATTGTGCTGCATTTAAGATAAAAACTTTATAAACTTTAATATACTTTTAAGTACTGTAAATTACTTTCAGTTTATTAAACTTATTTGATGATAATGATTTAGGCTTAAATGCAGCTCTGGATACAGACACTCATTTTAGAGGAGGGGGGTCATGCTGAGGAATGACCTTTTCCCCCCACGATGAACACATGATTTTTTGTATGAAAAATTTCTGAAACAGCTTGTGTGTCAAAAAAAAAAAAAAACACTAAAATAATGCACCTAATAGGGCTAAAACGTTGCTAAATAATTTGATCGGCAATGAAAAAAGTAGTATTTCAAATATTTACTCTTAAAAAATTTTATCAAATGGAAAAAATTACTGCAATTGTTTACATTATATTCATAAATTGCTTGAACACAATGTGAATGGATAATACAGTCAAAGGTTTTGGGGGATCATGATCTCCATTCAAGTGTAAAGTTTTGAAAAAAGGCAAACACTTTTACACACACAAAAAGTTATTTTTAAAATAACTTTTCAATAACTTTTAAAGGCATTTTTTGGCATGATAATCAATATTTGTTAGCAAGAAAATCTAATGTGCCTTATTATTTTGCAAAGTAAAGTTTCAAGATAATGAATAAAATATGAACACACATAGCAAAACCAAATGATACATTTTTTAAGACAAAATGAGAGCAAGACATACCTATCACAAAGAAAAAAGTATGCCATCACAATAGCAAGACGAGAAAGGGCTGTGCACAACTCATGAAATGAAGTATCCTTACAACCTGAAAATTCAAATCAATTTGGTTTTCATAATATTATAAATGTCTAAACAGATATGTGACCTTTATGATGCAAACACATTTTTTGATTTACATCAAAAGAAAAAAAACTTAAATGCATAAATATCATCATTCCTTGAATAAATTAAATGCAACCGAAGTTGATAAATTTGGTTCATTTGCACACTGATTTCATTTCAAATGTTTTGCAAGACCTTAAACTTCTACACATGATGTTGCTTGGATGTATGATATGCTTATTTAAACTTTTTTTTTTGGCAATGAAAAAAAATTAAAACACACATAAAAGATGGAAATGAAAAAGATGCAAAATGTAACAAAATAACTATGTATGGCATGGTACATTCAGTAAATTGCCGCCCAGTAGCCAGGGCTAAAGCAGAAATACATGAAACACACCGCCAGCTCAGTCATTTCCAGCCGAGGACTGCAGTTTCGTGCTTATTAGCACTCATCAGCCCGGCATAGGAAATTATTCTTCTTGCCTTCAATCTATGAGTTGAACCGAACCATTGCTTCGATCACTCGTCTGATCTGCGCTAATTCTATATTAGCTACCAGTTTGTTTGGCACTCTTGGCTTCCTTAAGAGGCTTTTCCATCTCCAGCTCAGTCACTTTCCTCTGCAGGGCTGATGAGTGCTAATAAGCACAAAACTGCAGTCCTCGGCTGGAAATGACTGAGCTGGCGATGTGTTTCATGTATGTATGGCATGTTTTATTTTTAATTAATATTGCATCATATACAAAAAAAAAAAAAAATCCAAAAAACATTCAGTCTAGATGATCTGAATTGATCTCGTTTCAACTGTTTTAATTTATTTTCTCTGAAATTAATTAAAAACTAGTTGAACATTATTTAAAACATTTTATTGGTTTGTAGATTGTTTTACTGATTTATGTTAAAAATTATTTAAAAACTTACTTTTAACTACTGCTAAAAGGTATTCCAAAGACTAGATATTTATCTAATAATGTAATGGTAATATGTAGTTGACAGGAATAAAATAATATAACTTAGTTGTTGAAAAACTAATAGTGTAATTGATCCCTTTGTAACAACATTTTATTACTTTGAAAAGCGAAATGGAATCTTACATAAGAATAGGGGAGAGGGGTTTGAAAATCTTACGTAACCTTACATGGGGGTAGGGGTCCAAAATTGCCAAAATCATCTTAAAGTAATTAATGAATGGCTCCATATCAGATACAATTGCACCAAACTGCATGAAAGAGTCACTTATCCTTCACCTTATCCATTTAAAAGACTAGAATTATGGCAGTCTTCGTATACATAGAAATACAGCAGAGGTCATTTTGACCCTCTGTTCCCTACATAATGTTATGTGTTTGCAAAAATTAGTTAAAAATAAATATATTTGTAATAAATAGTTTATTCAAAGGATGCAGAGATTTTAAGGACACATAATGAAATATTTTTTAAAAAGTTTAAAATACCCTTAAAATAACCAGCAATGTTTCAGTTGCATTTCAGAAACAAGCAGCTTACGCTCCCGTTTATGTACAAAAACATTATGATTGCTTCAAATTCTTGCAATGATATGCTCCAAGAGGCATTTTTGAGTTTCTGCTCTGTTTCAGCATCAATAAATGTATTTGCATTTCTTTTTTACTCAAAGGGGTTAAAACGACACCTGCCCATACTTCTGGGTATAACACTTTAGTTTGGTAACGAATAAACACCTTTGTGCTGAAAATTAAAAGAATCAATTAACCAACGTTTTGAAGCACAAAAATTGCAAATTACTTTCCTCGGATGACTTTTCATTTAGAAGCTCACTTCTTTGCATTTAAAAAGGTGTTCCTTGTAACACCAAAACACGTGTCTGCAGTAATTTGCTATTTTTGTGCTTCAAAACGTTGGTTAATTGATTCTTTTACTTTAGTTCAGGTTTGAAAAAATATAATTTTCTTGAAAGCTTTATATCATTGCACAGCACAATGATTTAGGAAAAAATCAAGGGAGGATTAAGCTTTTAACGAAAATACAAAGAAACATTTAGTAAAAGCTTGCTTGGGGTCAAAATAACACTTGCTGAAACTCTAGTGTTAAAGGGCTGGGAAATACATAAATATAAATGCTTTTGTTGCAAAGAAATAAAAAGAATTTAATATAATGTGCACTTATTCTAAGATACAAAATGCTATTTATGAAATAGTATGCAATTTTATACTAAACTGTCCATAATCTGTTGCAGTTGTCTCCAAAACATGCTACATACAGTAAATCCTATGTTTTTACTTTTTTATTGATTCATGAGCAATTTCACTGAATAGGTCTTGAAAATTCAGTATGTGTATACTGATTCTGAGACAAAAAATTCTTTATAAACTTTACAAAGAAAGCTGTGCTTTTAAACAAATGTGAAAAATAAATAAATAAATATAGTAAAACCTCCAAATAAGGGACACCTTTAGTTAAAGGACATTCTTTCTGGTAACGTGTAAGGGACAGTCAGAGAGAGAAAAATTACAAAAATAATGCATATGTGAATAAGAAAAAGTAAATTGACTGAAAATCAAAGTTCACTTTTTATTTGAAAATATATTGTTGAAAATTTGAGATTAACATATATGTGCAATGAATAGGGGGACACATGTATTTAAAGGACATTCTTTCTGGTAACGTGTAAGGGACAGTCAGAGAGAGAAAAATTACAAAAATAATGCATATGTGAATAAGAAATAGCAAATTGACTGAAAATCAAAGTTCACTTTTTATTTGAAAATAAAATGCTGAAAATTTGAGATTAACATATATGTGCAATGAAGCAAGTATATGTTGCAAGATTCTTGTAGAAATTTTCATACATGCTCTGCCCTCTAAGAAATTTATTCAAGTAGCTCAAAGGCCAACAGATGGTTCAGGGCAACTGTTAAACTTTTTATGAAAAACTTCAAATGTGAACACTAACTGGTAAGTTGCATTCTATTGCATTGTAAATTATATGGCATCAAGCAAATCCATATAACGAATTAGTACTTCAAAATAACTTCTGTGTACTACAAAACTTTGTCTTTACCACATTTTTGATCAAATTTCAATTATTGAAATATTAAATTTAGAAAATTGAATAATTGTTAATTTTATTAGTAAACATAAAAAAAATTCACTACTCAATCTCAGGCATTAATAGTCTGTGTTTGATATAAAATTACGTAGGCTGTTCAATAAGTAATAAGACTAATTTTACTGCCGTGAAACCCCTCAATGAAATGTTAATTCCTGTGGCATGAGAAATGTCTGTGGTCTGTACTAACAAAAGCTACCGATAGTTGGCACATACAGACTCCTTTTTCTGAGTATCACGTGATTGAATTGAAGCCAGTTGGCGAGCGCCTACAAGAAATAAAACTAACTTAACTGCTGCAAAACCACTCATGGGAATGTTAATTTCGGCATGAAAAATGTATGTTGTCTGTATTAACAAAAGCTACCGATATTTGGCGGGTACATGTTCTTGAGTATAACGGGATTGAATTGAAGCCTGTTAGCGGGAGCCTACAAGACGCAGTCAGTTGACAAAATGGAAGCGTCGTAGGATCAAAGTTATGCGATTAAAGTTTGTTTTCGTCTGCAAAAATCAGCTTCGGAGATCTTTGATAATGATACGTGAACTTTTCAACGATGAAGCAATGTTTAGAGTCAGTACGTTTTGCTGGCATAAAGCTTTTAAGGAAGGCAGGTAAAATATGGAAGATATTGAATGTGATGGACAACTTTCAATATCCATCACAAAGACAACGATTAACAGTGCTGCTATTATTATCAAGTAGAATCTCAAAATTGTTTTACATCAGTGAGTTCCGGCTGTTTCCTCAACTTAAAAAACAATTACAACGCAAACATATTGAAAGCAACAAAGCATGTCTGAACTCTGCGGAGGCGGCTTTGAAATAGTTCTCACAAACGTAACGTTCACAAGTTTTTAAGAAGTGGACAGAACGTTGGAATAAATTCATTTAGTTCCCAAGAAGTTATTCTTTAAAAAACCATGTAATTTATGATGATTAAAGTTATGTATTTTTAATAAATTTATTCTTATTATTTATTGAACAGCCCTCATATATTGGATAAGTACACAACATGCAGCAACTCTAATATCTCCGAAAAGGGATACCTCTATGTAAGGGACAAAATGTCCAGTCCCATTAGTATCCCCGATTGAGAGGTTATACTATAAATAAATAAATAAATACTGTGTGAAAACAAATGTCAAAACACATTCATTACATTGAACATTATGAAGTCAAAATTAGACCCAAAGTTTCAAATTAAAAAATTAAAAACGATAATGTTTCTTCTTCTTCCTGAGCATTTTGTATAGATGCAGGTAATGGGTTACGGAGACACAGCCTTTATCTGTGCATTTTCTTAAGTTCCAGAAAGAGCTCTAGCAGCTAGATGTTTTTTCATAAAACAGTTGGAATTCCAAGACTGATCAAAATACAAATTTGAAAAATGACTTACCTTCCTCAACAACAGGTAAAACAGCAGGAGACTTCCGTTTCATAAATTTCTTACGTATAAAAAGAGCTGTAGCCAGGCAAAAGCTAAAAAAGCAATAAAGGTTTAGGTATAACTATTTTGAGAACCAAAAATAAAAGTGCAGAATATTATTTATAAAGATTAAAAAATAAAAGAAAAATTACAAAGAATAGAAATACTACAAAGCATTCAAACATGTCAGAACACACACAAAATTATTTTTTAACATAGAGATGTTTCAAGAGAGTTTCATTTTCTTGCCATAAGATCACTAGATGTTACTTTATCAAAATAAAGGACATCTGTCAATATTGCATAACCAATATTATTTTATCGCTGTTGTAGCGAACTTTTATATGGTTTCAACTGAAACCCTAAGTTATTAATGCATTTTCAAACCCTTGTAACCATCCCCAAAAGCTAGAGAATCAATCGGCTATAGCAATCGAAAAATTTCTAAAATTTTAAACTTTTAATTGCACTTGGCCCTGCAATGAAGATGTTATTACATCAGGTGAAATTAATGAAAAGGCCCAGTGGCATCCTACGGGGAGAGCAAGGGATGCCGTCCACCTCGGATGTCAACAGTCTGAGGGATGACACCCAAAGTGGAACTGCAAGTTTTTTAACAATATGAAGCTAAAATGCATTTTCAAGTCAACAAATTAAATTTTTTTTTGGGGGGGGGGGAGGAACACTGGATCCTCTCTTTTCCATTTCACACATCATGTAGTGAATGCTATGCTCAGGATTAGGTTCATATTGTCAATATTTAGAATTAGTAGACACCCCCTTAGACCCTATTGCACCAAAAAACTGAAACACATTATCTTTCCCTGTAATTGAAATAATTAAGGGGCAATTAATTTCATACACCCCCTTACTTTTTTGACTTCTCGATGGCCAGCACATTGCGTCTAGGACATGTTATATACAAAGTGTTCATAGTTTTTGTACATTAGTTCACTTAAAATTTCGTTGAAACACAACTGCAGTTGTTACGGAAAATTGTATGAATTTCATGTTTACATAGGATGAATAAACATTTTTTTTTGTGTTTGTGGGGTGGGTGTGTGAGGGTGACACCAAAAATTAGCATCCCGGGTGTCACCCATGCTATGCCACTGGGAGGACATCATATTATTTGTAAATGAAAGGAACAAATTGACTACTGAGGATTCAAGTCCAGGAGCTTGGCAATATTAATACAGTGAACTACCGTTTATACGTTTCTCTTTCATACATGTTTATCAATTATACGTTTTTTAAGTTGGTGCCTGCAGAATCTAATACACATTAACCTATACCTATTATAAGTTTTTTCATTTGTACGCTTTTTCATAGTCCCTTCAAAAACGTATAAACGGTGCTTCACTGTATTTCACTATATAGTCTAGTGATGTGCCGGATCGTTAAAAAATAGATCCGCGGATACGGATCATTAGCGTCAAGATCCGCGGATACGGATCTCAAAATTTTTATACCCGATTCAACTATCCAAGTGTAAAATTTGTTAAGAAAGGTATTCCCATCAGGGTAATGGCACTGTTTCTGCAAAAAATGTCATCTACGTCGAAAATATAATCAAGACTATGATTTAATCTTTAAAGAAATCTCTGTTAAAATTGAGGGAGGGTTGGAAGGAATGGGTCAGCTCTGTATTAATGCTTAGAATGTGAATATAACATACAGGAGCAAGACATAACATACAGGATACAGGAGCAAAAGTGCAAAGCAGCTACTGGACAGGTTAAAAATAATTTTTTGCATTTTATTTCAGCATAAATGCTGCGCTGACCCATTCCACCCAACTTACTCTGACCGACGAAATACCAGAGGCGGGAACCCCTTTACAAACAATAAATAGAAAATTTAGAACCCCAAATCAATAACAAAACCTAATATTAAATTAAAAATTTAAAAAAAAAATATGTCCCAGAGGGAAGATCTCATAAAGATGACTTTCGTGGGCCAAAACACACATTGTTAACGAATATGAACTGACAACAGATAGAAATTTTAAAACATTGAGTCTTTTCTATTTATCTTCCGAACTATGAAATTGCTACCAATCATGCGTACAAAGGCTTAGAATTACATTTAAAATTTACTTGACAAGATTATAGCTCCTACTGTATATAACTCGGAAGTTCCAAACAAATACTAAGCGCAGAAAACTTTGTTCTTTCAATTAGGGCCAATATTTTTAACGTACAAGTAAGTTTTTACTACCATAATTCTGAAAAACGTTTAAGCCGGTTTTTAGTTAATATCTCCGCTAATTAAAGTTCTACAAAATGAGGCCAAGCTAAGAACACTTTCGATCCAGGCACAGTTTGAACAGAAAAAGAACTGTTAAAATCGGTTCATCTGTTTAGGAGCTTCAATGCCACAAAAAGACACCCAGAAACACACTTTTAAAACTTATTACCCCTTCCATTTTGCGACGGAGGGTGTGAAGTGGCTTCTGAAATGATACCTTATTATTTAAATCGGGCATAAAACCTAAGTTAAACGTAATTTATTTTACTTTTATTCAAATATTTAAGAATTTTGAGAATAGATAAGATCCGTTTAAGATTCGTCAAAAAAGTAACAGATACAAATACGAATAGAGATATTTATTTTCTCTCGGATATCCGCGGATACGGATATCGGGAACATCACTAATATTGTCCTAGTAACTAATAGAAACTTTGCATAATTGAGACATACTTTGTGGAAGTATCTTTTCAAATTCCAACATGTTTTTTCCTTTTGTAAGTAAAAAACTCTCAGCGATAGCGATCCCCCAAGTTGGTGAGTTGAAGTTTTGGTACAGTGGGGCTAGACTGTACATGTAAAGCTATATCATTATGCTGTACTGAATCAATTTTGACAGCAATAAACATAAAACAAATACCAAAATTATTACACAGCACATACTAATTTATACTGAATGGCTACAACTACTAATTTATCCTGCATAGCTACAAAAAACAATCATACCTTACTCCAAGTACAGAAAATGTTATCAACTGCAGAGTAGTAACAGACTCGGGACTGCTACAACATGTTCCATCATTATAATTCATATGATCATTACAATACATGTTCATTAATAACTCAACAGCCTATAAGAAAAAAAAATAATATTCAGTCAAGAAATATACATTGTCAAGAAATATTTAGACATTAAATAATTCCTAAAGTAGTATACTTAGTGGATAAGATCCTGTTGATGTACCACCAAACTCTACAAGATGATCATATTCATATTTTTCAAAGATTGACCCAACTGTTTCAATGAAAATGCAGGAAAACCTTAATAAATTAAAGTTTGCCCATTTTTCATTCAAAATAAAAACTCAGAATTAAAGGAAAAGCAAAAAAGGAAAGTAGCATCACAATAATATTTCACTTTATACTTTTTTGCAGGCTAAGAGTAAAAGCTTATCCATATGGCATTCAAGTAACAAGAAAATACAAGTAGCTGGAATTTTTTCTATAGGCTCCCTCACCCTGGAAAAAATGTGAAAGATATTGAACCAAAATACACATTTCTGGTCTTTTTGCTTTTTTTTTAAATACATTTTTCTTTTGAAACAAGAAATAATCCATAAAATATAACAGGTTTGTACATGCATGTTTAATAATAAAGATGTTTACTTTTAAGAAATGTCTTCAAAAGTAGATAATCACGAGATATGGAAGTCTGTTGCTTTTTCTAATACTGGGGTGTATGTATGAAGTGTTTGAATGAATGCTGTTAGAGGCAATGGTTCTACAGTTACTTCAAACATTTCCAACATTTCTCATAACTCGAAAAAGGGGCCAATGGACAGGAAGTTTGCAAACATAACTCTACTTTTCAAAAAAAAAAAGGTATAAGCTAAGGCAGACTGTGAGAATGCCTAGTGAGTAATTTAGGCAGCTAGTAACATCAATGAACATTTTACACAATTAAAGTGCATGTGTTTTCTGCAGAACAATAGTTTACTGCTCTTTTAAGCACATTGGCTTGCATCATAAAATGAGGAAGAACTATGATTTGGGTCAGAAATTGGCTAACTAGGAGAGAAAAAAAGAAGTAGTTGTTAAAAGTAACCATTCTCAGTGGATTGAAGTTTTAGGTGATGTTCTCCAAGTTTCAGTTTCAGGCCACAAGTTCAGTTTTTTTTAATAATGTAAGTAAAAGGATTTCTGAGAACATCAATATTTCTACAGGTCAAAGCCATGGGTATTGTTGGTAATGACGAATGTGTGAAACAGATTCAAGACGGTTTTAATCAGATACTTAAGCGGGCAGTTAACTTAATTACACTGTTCAACCTAGGAACCAGTTTCCCTAAAACACTGACATAAAGATATATGAAAAAAAAATTCTTGCTCTAAAATACTTAAAATAAGGAAAAGTGAGCCTTTTGTTGTTGTTGTTATCATATATGGGTCATTTTCCGGAAAATGTAACTTTTGAACGCAATTATTTTTCAATTTCTAACCCTTTTGTTTTCTATTTTTCATTTTTACATAAACTTGTTACGCACTAGAAGCAACTGTAAACAATGGTCCAATTATTTTACTGATAAATAAAAAAATAAAAATGCCTTGTTCATGGAAATGAAAAAAAAAAGAAAAACTTTTAATGTTTTAAAAATTGTGGCCAATTTAATATCAAAGTAGTAATTTTGTTAATTGTGCAAACAATGAGCTATTTCAATAATTAGTTGGAATGTAATATTAAGCTCTCTTAATTAAAGTATGGCTTAATTAGTAGTTATCTTTTTAGTTCAAATGTGTGTTAAAAATAGTATTTAGTAAATTTGAGAATATACTGGCAAATTGTAGGTTTATTGGTAGAATGACTATAGTTGATGTATTTCCCCTCCATCATTTATTTTCACCTCAGAAATAATGACATTGATAAGGTCTGTCACAGAGGTGAGGAATTTTCCATTAATACAGGCCTAATAGATACATTATTCAGTGAAATATCTTTTTTCTTTGTAGCTACAATCTGTGCATGTTAAGCATATGAAAATAGGCTCACTTCTTTTTTTTTTACATTAATTTACATCCCTGAAATTCAAGTTCACAAGGTGAGAAATCACAATAACCATACTTGGTTTTTAAAACAAAATCTATCTTCTTGTTTTTCGACAAAAATCTCACAACTTCTTTATGGCTGAAAATAAACAAGGGGGCTCTTTTGTATCATGAAAAATGAAATTTGATGTCATTACTGCCACGTGTTAATGAAGAATGGCATTTTGTGTTTAGGTAATGGAGGTGAGAATTTATTGTGTGACATGGCTCTTTATCCTACTAAAACGAACTAAAACACATTATTAAAAAATTAAATATACTAAAACAATTAGTATTTGAGACACTTGTGGAAGGAATAATAAATAAATAATGTATACTTTTTGTTAAACAAGTTAATAAGCAACAAAAACAGTCACACAAGGTGTCTGACATGCGACGGAGGTGAGAATTCACATGTTGTGAACCAAAAATATATTAAAGTAAAAATCATTATTAAAAAACTATTGGTAGGTTTAAAAAGAAGTATTTCTGATGAAATTAAAAAGGATTGTTAAATGAATTGTTCCTTAAAGTGTTTACTGTAAAAGGCATGAGAAAGAAAAGTTACACTTTTTGAGGAATGACCCATATGGCAAAGTGCAAGGTGATATGAAAGGAAAAAAAAAAGAGAAGAGAAACTTTAAATATTGCTGAAGGGGTGAATCACTCACTACCTTGGTATACATTGCCAAAGTAGCCATTTACATAATGGCTCTATCTGAGTACAAAGTATTCATGTTACAGTCGGTCTACTTTGAAGAGGGCACAAACAACGGAAGGGGCAGCTAAAACGGTGTTTGGGGTTCAGATGCGTGCCTGGGCAATGCTTGAATTCCTCATATGTCTTGGATCTGTCGGGCAGGATCTTCATGCCCTTAAAATCTTTTGTCCTCAGTCTTGTTACTGTTGTTGTAATATCTTGGCTGTAATTCAATTTGGGCAGCAAGATATATATATTTTTTTTGGGGGGGGGGGGGTTGGATGTCAGGCATAGATTTTGTCTTGCGACTGTACTAGCTTACACGTTTTGGCTTTATTGGCAAGGGAATTGGCCAACTCATTTCCTTCGAAGTCAACATGAGCCTGAATCCTGCCTGACTTTTTAAAAGTAAATTACAACTCATAGTAATATAACACTGCGCAACAAATCAGAATTTCTTTCATATCCTTTACATTAGACTTAATGGTTCTGTATAAACACAACATGCTTAATTCATGTATCTAAACAAAAATGGTCCATTTTTGTAGGAGACCCACTTCTCATATGTGAAGTCAACATTGATATGGATGCCAGCAAGGCTTCCTTTTCAGCATTTGACAGTTTATTTTCAAACTCTAGACCATGAATAACTGCTTTAATTTATAGGCAAATAAAAGCTCTGTGTCTCACTTTAGTTAACTTTTAGAATTCTCACTTAAAGAATTTGCAGCTGAGATGCAAGAGAGTCAATCTTTATCGATTCAGAGCTTTTACAAATATTTTTGTACACCAAATTCAATGTGCAATGGCAGAAGAAAGGCACATTGTGGATCCACATGTTTTTAATGAAGGGAATTTAAAAAAGTCTTTCAGTTACTGGAGGCAGCTACAAATTTATCAAAATAATATGTAAAATAGGTATTTTTGGAAAATGGTATATGGTACAGAAAAAATGACAACAGATTCATTATTTTCAGCAAAAACTATACAAGAAACCAGGGGTGCCCACCTAGGGGGCAGACTGTCCCATTGAAATTTTTAGAAGACTATTTTCCTCATTTTTTGGGTGGGGCTGCACCCCAGAAAAAACACAATTTTCATCTATAGAGGACATTATTAATAGTGTTCATACTTCATTTATAAACCTTATGCACTCACATAATAAAGAGCACGTTTTCCCATGTGCAAACCATCTTCATCATCATCCAATAGGCCCTGAGATACCAAACGAGATGAACTCCATATTAAAATTTTACTATGGTGGCTGTAAAGAAAAAATATTTACATCAAAAAATAAAGATCATTAAAAACTCAGAGACACAAAGATGTACTTGCAATACTTTTTTCTTATAGCATGCATAAATATTATTCATTTGTAAGTAGGCAATTAGATCCAAGCTTTGAATATCAAGAAGTGGCTAGCATTCTTTTTTGCAACAGTAACTTGATTTTGAATTTTTAGTTATTTCTAAAAATAACTTCAATTTTGAAAAAAAAAAAACTGCATGTATTATTTTTTTAAAAAGATAAATAGTAACAAAACAATTAACAAATGTTAAACACATAATATGCTAGCCTAAATTGAAAAACTAAGTAAGGGGAGGGTGGTTAAATCTAAGTAAACAAAAGGGGTAGATTCACAGAGTTCAGGCATTTGATGAGAGTAAAATGCAAAATATTTTGTCAATGGTGAGTTTTATGATCATGACTTTTATAAAGTTCTTGTTTTAACCATTGCTATCTTCATTGTTTTTGGGTCATCCCACAAATGTCAACTTGTAGGCCAAAATTTCAAACTCAATTAATATTAATGTATTATACATAATTTAGAGATAACATTCAAAATTTTCGAATCTCATAAAAGGTTTTTCAAGACGGATGCCTTGCGTAGAATAATTACAGCTTGAAGATCTTTAACAACAACATGTAAATTTTAACTATAAAGCATTCAAGAAACGCGGCCTGTAATCAGGACTGCAAATGTCGTGCAAATGTCTTTTGAGTGCCTTTATGCAGTAACGTTCGAGCAAAATATATTTAACACCTAGGGTGAGGTGTTATAGACATACGTGACATTGAATAAAATACATTTGGCCTTCAATTTGTCAAAAGAAAAAGAGATGTAATTTTTTAATTTTGGATCACAGAGTATGTCTTTAATTCATATCTCGAAGTTATTTCGAGTAAGGGTGGATGTAAGGAAGGGCAATCGAAATTGACTTTTGGAATCTGACTTTTTCTCTTGGAAACCTTGCATTAAGCTGCTGATAAAAAAGAGGTGGCCAGTGTCTGTTAATCAAAGCATTTTACCCCAACAATTAAAAAAATAACAATCTTGGAATTTGATCAAAATAATTACTTCCTATTTTAGTCTAACAAATGTACTTCAAAAAAGGGGGGGGGGGTGGCTATTATGCAGCTTAAACTTCCAATATTTGGTATACTGTACAGAAAGCAAGATGTCTATTTCTGGACTTGTATTGATCAATATTTAGTTTGTTTCTGAAAAAGATGTTTCAAAATGTAGAAAATTGTGAAAAACCCACTTTGCTGAAGTAGTGGGGTTTTTTTAGTATGCCTGCCTGAAAATTTTTTGGACCAGGTTTGACGAAGCCTGCGTTTAATATGCTAATGCATTTTTGAAAAAGAAAATGTTTTAAATATCAAAGTTAACATCACTCTAAACATCTCTCTAATCTTTTATTGCTAAATAATTATTCAAAGTTTTATGCCTGTCAAAACATGACAACAGAGTACTGAATAGATTTCAAAATTGAAGTACATGATATTCCCATTTAAAATCTGAAACCACTTCCGGTAAAATCAAAAATTCTAAAAAATGGAAGTGTTTTAAAAGGCATTGAGTTTAAGATCGAAAAAAAAAATACATAATCCCTTCAAAAAAAAATTTTTTTTTTATTTAATACACAAATAATTAAAGAAGTAAAATGTGGGGGTGAGAGAATCAAGTAATTATGGACAACTCGTTACTTTTCGGAAATAAAAAGTTTACCTATATTATTGTCCTACAATATATAAATATTACACACATCTAAATAATATGCAAATGTGCATACCGTATTTTTTTATGTATGATAACACGATGCAGTGGAATTATGATGAATTAAAAATCATAATACTATGATTGTACAAATTATGATACAAAATATTCACCGCTAGAAACAAAATGGGGATTAGCAAATTTCTTGCGCCTCGTATGCTTAGCCTGGTGTAATATAGAAATAGTGAAATAGCATTCACGGTTCTACATTAATAAGGAAAATGCTAACGTATATCACTTGTTTTGAATAAAAGATAGAGCTTTTGAATAGAATGTTTAGACATAACAATTCATTAATTTATCCAGTTAGCTTCTCAGTGAAACGGATTAATTGTTTCAATGAACACTATAATTTCACCGCCGCCATTAGATATAATGAAGAATTCTTTTTTACATTTTCAGTCAGAGTTTTTCCCCGCTTCATTTGGAGCATTTTTGATCGGTAGAGCTCGGCGTTTTTTTGGCTCTAGCGCCGTCGTGCTTTGCACGACCTTGCAAACAGGAATGGCCTGGCCCTGCCTGTAATTTTTTAAGCATAGATGTTTTTTTTTTCAGTTATTGCTTGTATTTTGAGATTTCAGTTTCTTAAATTTCTTTCAGTGAATTTTAATTTTTTTCTTGTTGAGTCTATTTTGAATTCTGTGTTGAACGGCGTGTTATGTTTGTCACAAAATGTGTTAATTTCCCTTCCACAATTTTTACAGGACTATAAAAGAAAATTTTTACTTTATTCTCTTCCCAAGAGTTGCCTAGAATGCATTTACAATGTTGAATTTTTGTTAAGTTATTTAAACAATTAGTCATCAGCATAACAAATGTAACAAATTCATTGTGATGAATGTAATCGCTTGGAAAAAGCACTGCATCTTTCGAACGTTTAGTTCCATAAGAAATAAATGAAAGGTATACTTCAAAATATACTAGTTTTTTAATTGGCATGGCATAATATTTTGCAATTTTTGCAACAATTAACTTGATTTTTTAACACATATTTGTGGAATTTTCTTGGGTTGTATTTATGTAAAAAACGGCAGCTGAAAACAAAAAGTTAATGCAGAACAAGAATGGCTGGTAAACTAAAATAAAATGTCAGGAAAATAGCAGGAGAGCATATGCGAATATTATTGCAAAAAAAAAAAAAAAAAAAAAAACACACTATGATAAAAAAAAAATCAAGAAGACTGAGGAATCAAAAATAAGAAGTCAGAAGATGAGAATCAATTGCAGAGAAGCTAGTAAGCTAACTTCCTATAGAGTTATAAACCAATGCAACTTCGCCTTTCTCAACATGCTAAGTTTATGGAATGATTCAAAAAGCATGCTCTTCCATGTAGTCCCAGGAAAAAAAAGGCTTTTATACGTTATCTTGCTAAATAATAATAATAATATTGGAATTACTGAGGCAGAAATGAAAGTCAAAAAGTTCCTCGAAGAAACCTTCTTGAAAAAACAATCCTTACAATTGATATTGTTTTCGTAAAGAAGGTTACATTTCTTGATAGCTTTCTGGAAGAAAAAAAGTTCCGCTTGTTAAAAAACAAAGGGTGTTGCAACAACTCAAAACAGAAGAAAAACTTTTATCTTATCTTGTTTATTACATTCTAAACTGCCATTTCACCCTTACGTTTTCTCTCACGTCAAGCTCTTATTCTTTCTGTGTCTGACTTAGGCATATTCACAACATGATTGTATATTTTAATGAAGAAAATAGATTATAAACAGTTAGAAAACTAAAAATTACTCGAAATCCATTTTTTAATTGTTGCCAAAAACAATAAAAAAAATGATAGTAATAATAAAGTATATTTTGGTAATAAAAGTGAACAAACTAGATTCAAGTCTAAATCTTAGCAATGTAAACTGATGGCTTGATTTAATCAAAGAAATCCTGCATTATTTAAAACATTTAAAGTGACCAAAATTCACAAATATTCGCTTACTTAAGCCTTGAAATTAAATTATCAAGTTCATTAACAAAATTAAATTTACAAATGCTATCATTTTTAATTTTTTCTGGCGACAATTAAAAAACAACTACCTCACTTCCGTCACACAGGTTGGGGATCTGAAATTCAAAGCTCTTGCATAAAAAGTTTCACTTCAAAACAGAGAAGAAATAAATTTTGCACAAAGCCAATAAAAAAGCATTCATTTCATCCATGTTGAAAAATTGTTGATATAAGTGTTAACTTTAAGACAAAGTATCAGTGCTTACTTATCAAATAATATTTAGACATGTAATCGTCTAAAAAACTAAACAAATCTATTTCTAAAATGGACTTCAGTAACCGTGACGAACGTAACTTCAGAGTTACGTTCTTCAAGGTTATGTTCATCACATGTCATATTTTGAACAAATATTCATTTCTGTTACATTATAAGAAAAATGAGTACTATACTGCATGAAAAATGAAGTTAATGAATGAAAATAATGCATTGAATTGTTTTTATAATAATATCTACCCAAACCCCTTAGAGAAATTGAGAGCTGAATTTCATGTTGCAAATTCAAGGTTGCAAAAATGTTACTTTTTTCACACTATTGTAATTTAGTTTCAAAAACCAATTTATGTGATTTATAGTGTGTTTTACTGCATGAGTATTATGCAGAAGTTTTCTTCTTTCACAAAATTCCACAAAACCACAACTAAATAATTATTAGAAGTTTAAAACTCACGTTATGCAACAAAACAGAGTCTCTGAATGTTACGTTTGTCAATATGGAATAACCCTTCTACAATAGAACCCCAATGAAAGCTCTAGACTAGGAATTCTGAATCGTAGTCACTGGCAACTGAAGTCACAAAAAATAGCAACCACTTATACATTTTTAGTAGCCATTTTCTAAAAAGTATGTACGCAGCACAGAAATTAGTAAATACTCAATTTGCTATTAGTAATAATAATAGATTATGATATTCTACAATTTTAAGATCATATTCTACAAAAACAACAAACAAAATTTCACTGGATATAAATTTGAAAATGGATATAAACAGAGAAAAAAAAGGAAATATTTCAGAACTTTTTAAATATCATTCAAATGTAGATAATAAGAAACTGGATGAAAGCAACTCACACAGGCTTCGGTTCATTAATTAGTCTGAAACTTTCTGTTGCTTAACACAATTATTTTTCTGGGAATTAGGTATTGTAAAAAGTTGTAAATTGGAAATCATTAATTTTGTTACTTTAATTGAAAATATGCGATCCAAAATGAATGATAGAAAAAAAAAATTTACATTTGTACAAAATCAAGAGAGCGCTTATTAGAGATTCAAGAGAATGATTCAAACAGTGCACACACATAAATTCACTTTGAGATTCAGTTGTCTTTTTGATCGATGAATTTACCCATACACAGAAAAACATCTGTAATGAAACACCATGAGTTTGTAGAGTTTTTATTTTAATTTTGTAACCATTACTTTTCTTGCAGCGATTTTATTGAGTCATTGAGAAACCAGTTTATTATGATATTGACATAGATATTTAAATAATAATTTTTTAAAAAATAAATATTTTTTTTTAATTTAAAAGAAGAGAAAGAAAAGAAAAAAATTATGGATTAATTTTTATATGATTCAATAGTAAAACTCAATGCGGCCAAAATAGAGGCATCAACTACCCACCGGCTCCATCCACCCCTGGATGAGTCTATAAATTTACAATCATTTTTTTAAAAAATATATTCTGTTTTACAGAGAGAGAAACCACTGGTTTTCCAACTGATTCAAAACAAGTTTTTAAAGATAAAACAAACTTACAGCAAATCCATAGCAGCTTTGTTATACATATCAATTTGTTCATTTGTGATCATTTTTCTAGATGGATGTAATTTTTCAGTTTTAACAGGATCTTGCAAAACCCACAATACTTTTGTGATTGGAGTCAAAGCATTGAGAATAGGAACTAATTGTGTCAAATTTCTTTGATAACTTCCATACATTTCGATGCTTGCATTGCTTGTTTTTATTGCCCAGGCACCACTGCCTGTTACTATAAGAGAAGGTCTGGTTCGACTGTCTTGTATCCAGGGCTTATATATATTAAACATTGTTTCATTTACCATTGGAGCCCAAAGGAAATCCTAGAACATAATAAAAAGATAAATGCTGTCAAAAAAATTTCCAAAACAATCTGCAAAAAAGTAGATTACATATTTTTTAATTGTCTGAACCCTAATTATATATTTTTTTTACATATTCTATTTGTTAGATGAAAGATAATGAACATGCATGACCATATGTATTTCATTGTCACCTCTTTATTTATTATTTTGTAGAATTGAAAGTGACAAATTAAAGCATTGATCTCTGGATCCAGCATTATAAATAAACAAAGAAGTACATATATATATTTACTTAGTAAATTAAGAATTCTGAAAAAAAAAAAAAACATTAAATAGCTTGACAAGAAATCTACATCATGCACTTTTAAAATTATTAAATGACTAGATGAAATTTTAACATTTAAATCTTAGTAAAATGTTTAGGTATGAAAGTCCATTTTAATTTTATTTCAAAACCTCAACTAACCATATTACAGGAAAATGCACAAATATGTGCTCAAGCAGATAACACAAACCTGAAATTTTCATACATGAAACAAATTTTAATTTGTACTTAAATATTTCCTGCAATAAATTATTACGTTCTACATTCAATGTTTTCCCAACATGCTTTTTTTTTTTTGGTTTCAAAAGGAGCCTGGTCCTGCTTGCCTTGTCCTAAAGATAAATTTACCCTTCTATGACTTTTTTTTTTTGGTAAAAAGAGTGCTATCTATGTTGCCTTATAAAGAAGTGTTTTGCCTCATGACTTTCATCACGCGATCTTGGCAAGAATCCTGATGCCACATGAGGTGATGAAGGTTCTTAGGGTTGCTTCAGGATGAAAAAATTGACGAGGAAAACAGTAGGGGCAGTAAATGCTCCAAAATCTCGAAGAAAATTCCAGATATAACCATTTTTTCATTCTCGAGGAACATTGTTGAAACTCTAAATGAGTTCATAAAGATGATCATTTCCAGTAGCAGTGCAATGAGCTTGAGAGGTCTTCTGCAAAATGCTTAAAGAGGCTTTCTTTGAAAAATGCTTAATTTTTAAGTCTTCATTTGAGGGCCTTTAAGTCCCGAGGCCTTTCCAAGCTGGGAGCCTTGCAGGTCTATATCATTCCCAGTCTTTTTAATGTTCTTGAAAAAAAAAAAATTATCATGAGTATAAGTAAAGCGTCAGTCATTCATACAGCTTCACATTTTCTTGGAAGGACTTACACACTACAGAAAGTGTTTTGAATGTGTTATGAAACAGAAAACATAAATAAAAATAATAAGTAAATCTCAAATACTTTTTGCGCACCCTGCTGCCCTTTTGATAGTTTTAAGAGCTACCTGAAACTGGAGTTGGATATGGGGCCTTTTTTTTTATACAAGCACCCTATCCTTTTTTTTTTCTAGGGAGATTACATACAGACAGCTTGTAACCGTCTAACCTATATTAATATAACAAACTCTATTTTTGCAACCGTTAGTCCTAGATGCATACTTCCAATTGCAAAAATTGTCAAAATAGCAGAAATAAGATATTGAAAACTTGATGAAAAAAAGAAAATTGATGAAAAAACACAAAATATAACTTTTTTTATGGACTCTAGGTTGCTTAACTTATATTTAGGTAAATAATTTCCTTAACTTAATGAATATTAAATTGTATTATGGGCACCAAAACTTACCCCCCCCCCCTTTTTTTGTTTATGCATTAAATATTATTACATGCACCTTTTGTAAGAAGTTGATTTTTTTTAAGAAGTAAAAATTCAATCAGCAATTTTAATAAAATAAATTTACCGCAATATCAAAGTTCAACACAAAATTTCTGAAAAACTGTTGGGTAGAGAGAAAAAAAAACATGCTAACAGATCAAATACTGAGAGTAAAATGTTCATATTTAGATTTTTAAATATTTATAAATGTCACAGCATAATTGAATAAACACTTTTAATATTTTTAAAATTAAAAGTAAAACTTAAGAAACTTACTACTTTAAACTTGAGTTCTTCATCAATATAATGCAAATCTTTGTGAGCAATTAATTCTTGCATTTCATACTTGGGACTAACCATTGTTACAAAGCCATAAAAAAGTTGACGTATGCGTGAATCTCCAATGAAAACAACATGTGTCTTTCCTCCCCAATATGCAATATATCTAAGACACATTTGAGAATCTCTGGAAAAAAAAGTAAAAACATATTAAAACACAGTGGAAGTGAGTGAAACAAGGTTGGGGAATATGGGGCAAAGTGAAATGGTAAAGTGGTACTGGGTTGGTGATGCCACCTATCTGGTAATATTTCAACCATGTTATTGTTTATAGCTATTAATACTAAGCTACATGGTAATAATATGGGACCATTTCAAAATTCGATACTGATATTGCAATATTATGTGATATATCAAAAATAACTTTAGTTTTTAAAAAATGATTAAGTTCTTGCTTTTACCTTTCAAATATTAATTGCGATCTACTGATGTTCAGTGCAGTATTTATTAAATAAGTAATGTTAGCAATGGTTTGATTTTAAACACGGCTAGAAAAAAAAATTTCAAAAAAATTTTTTTTTCAGCTAGAGTTCAGGACACACCCTAATTTTTTTAGACTTACTAATAGTATTATGCTGTAAAAGTTTTAGCTTCTTATTCAAATTTTAAGACGGTGCTCAATGACCCCTCAATTTAACATTAGCTGTAGCATAGAAAATGTCACAAATTTAGAAACATCTAATTTCCCCAGCTGTTTTTTGTAAATTATTTTATTGCAATGTATATGTATAATACTCATGTATATTATAATATGTAGCATTGTTTTTTCATTTCAATCTATTTTTTTAACCCCTCTCCCCATACTGATGAAGTTTGAGGGAAGGAGGTTGAGTACCCTCTTTCAGCTGAAATAGGAAGCTAAAATTCTTCCAGTATATTACTATCCACAAGTCTAAAAATATGAGGGGTGTCCTGGTATCTAGGAGAAACTTTTTTTTAATGTAATTTTGAACCATCCTATTGTTCACTCTATGTGAGGTAAACTGAAACAGAAAAATTTCAATTATTCACCCTTAATGTATGTCAGTCAATTATTCGCCCCTTAATGTATGTAAAGTCATTGATTTATTTATTGATTCATTCATTAAGTTATACACACATTCATTAATTTATTCCTTCACTTATTGATTCATCAATGACTAATTTACTCACTCGTTGCTTCTTCCCACAAAAATTTACACTTACACGTTTATTTATTTATATCTTTTATAATTATCTCATTTTTTATTCATGTATTGAATCATTTTTTTTATTTATTCAATGAAAAAATATCATAAATAATCAGACTGAAAATACTGAAATAAAAAAAATATTTAGTTATTACTTTGATCTAAGGGGCACTTTTAGTTTACTTTTCCCTTTGCCCCATATATAGCGCAAAGTGATAATTTTCCGTTTTTTTTAGAGGTACAAGTTATTTTTAGAGTACAGTACGAAATGAAAAATGACGTTTAAGTATGAGCTATATTATAAAATATGTTGTTATTTCTTTATATGCAGCAATTTTCAAACTAAATTCCCAATTTGCTCATTTTGAAAAATAACTTTTTTTAAATACTTCAGTTAATCTCACATTAACCTAGACTAGAGTAGAGTACAACACTTGAATACCCAGTAAGTGCAGGAAATGCCGAATTCCAGATACAAAATCATTTAGACAATTAAGGGAATGTAAATTCCAGCTCATGTTAAAATATTCTGGATACAAAACTAACACATCTTTGAGGTGCAAAGATTTTTTAGACAGCTGAGGGCATGAAAATTCAATATCATTTTAAAATGTTGAATGCAATAATGCTACAAGAATTAAAAATTAAACCTCAATATAATTGTTCAAGAATAAAAGCAAGAATTAAGGAATATGCACAATTTCAAAAATGGACAAAATGTAAACAAAAAATATTGCAACTAGAAAAAGCCCTTTACTCCACCCTGCAAACACAAAAATTCTTAGGAAAATTAATCTTTGAAACTGTTTTTCATCTTTTGATCTCAGGGCAAAGCTTTTGAAAAAAAATTAATCCAAGCAGAAAAAAAAAAACAGCCGGACTGCTATAGAAAATGTAGCTGTTATACAAACCATGAAGCTAGCAGAAGTGCAGGATGATTCACTTTCTTTAAATTGTGAAACATATTTATTTGTGAAAGATAATATAGATTTTATATTGTATAATTAGTGCTTTAATACTCATTGTGGTTATGACTCATTCTGAGGCGTAAATATATAGATACATTCTGAATATCAGTTTTAAAATTTGGGAAATTATCTATATAATGCAAAAACTCATACAAAGCTCAGGTCCAGAGGTGTGAGTTATAATGGTTTTCTACTGTAGTAAAAATAAACTTTAAAATATCGCTGTAAAAATCTAACTACCAAATGACACGACCTTGAGGGTCACAGATCTGGATGAAATTCTGGATTTAGGTCAGTTTGCACTAGATATGAACCCAGGTAAAAGGGGGGGGGGAATTTCGAAGGGAGATCTCTATCCGCTCCTTACCTCTAAACTTCTCCAAAGATAACCTGAAAATGCGTTTTACCTTTCAGGGGAGGATTCTCGAACTCTTCCTTTCCAAAGGTTGCCTAATGTTGGGAAAAAATCTAAATTGCTTTTGAAAAGACTCTTAAAATAAAAAATTCAAAAGTTGCTTAGTATTGATCGGGTAATTAAATCCAACAAGTTCAATTTCTTTCATCCCCCACAGGTCCCATTTTTTTTTTTTCCTAGTCTACCTATAAATAAGAAACTCTTCAAAATACTACACTTTGCAAGCCCCCTCCCCCCACCAAAACCATTAAAGAGCGTCTCAAATCTTGTTTTCAGGGCTTCATTGTCGAAAAATTTCCAGGGAACAGTTACCAAACGCCTTGCCTTCTAAAAGCATTGAAAATCGTTTAAGATTGCTTTTGAGGAGCTTCAATTTCGAAAAATTACCAAACCCTTAGCGTTACTAATTATGGTCCACAGTAGCGTTTTTAAGATTTCAATTACGTAAAAATTTTGGACGAGGGCCCGACCACTTCTGCATAAAATCTGAATGTGAAACAACTACAATTCCCAAAAGTTTAAGGTGGAGAGCGTTTAATCCCTCCACATTCGTTTTTTAGGACATCAATTTCGAAATAGTTTTTGGGGAGAGCCCCATGGTAGTTAGGCAGAAACTGCGATTTTAGAACTTTTCGAAAAATTGGGCAGAGGCGTGATTGATTTAGATTGATTTTTTAAAAAATCGAGCGGGGACAACTTCAAAAAGTCCTATTTCTTTCATAACCCTAACATCAACAACTATAATCTATAATGGCGTTTTTAAGATTTCAATTTCTAAAAAGTTCCGCAAAAGGCCTCTCGAATTTTCCTTCCCTGTACCATTATCAGAGACTGTCTAAAACTGCGTTCTTAGGAACACAATTTCAAAATAATTCCAGAGGAGGACACCCCTCCCCCTCACCTCTTCCCATGAGAAGTGACAATTTTTTAAGAGTGCCCTCCTGAAACTATTATTTGGTTGCGCCACTGGATGAGAGTGACTATATGAATTCATTGCCTCACCTCGAAAAAAAGTGAAGATGAGGGCATTGTCACTCTCCTCCCCCCCCCCAAAGAAAGAGACTTGAACCAACGGAAAAAAAAAAAGGGAGATGGGATCTAATCTTTGTTCAGGGTGGCGACAGGAACTGTGAAAAAAAGTTCCGTGACTTTTCCCTGATTTCCCTGATTAAGTTCACCAAATTTCCCTGATTTACGTTACCAATGATAATGGTTTTCTTTCTTTGCTCTACTTGAAATCCATTGTATATCTGTATAAAATGCAGTATTTTTAACGTTTTAAGCTGTGTAAAGTTGTTGAACTAAAGATATATTTTCAAAAGATGTTACTTTTTTTTTTTTAATAAAATGGTTAAAAAAATATATCAAGTCAATCTTTGGGGGGGGGGGAGGGAACCTACAAAACAGTACATTAAATTTTTCTACAATGGAAAGATTATAGAAAATTTAAAAAAAAAAACTTCACTTCCAGAAACCACTTAGCATGAGAATTTTAAGAAACTATTAAAATTACTCTTAAAAACATATGTGTATTTAAGATAGAACTAAAAAGTAATTAAAGTCATTTTGAACTAAGTTTTCAAACAGTATAATAATTGTTGCAAGAATAACAAGTAATAGTGAAAGAATAGAATATTTATGCAAAACAGATGAAACCATTTGACATCCATTCATAGGGAGCTTTTCTCTAATCAAGAACATAGGTTTTAATGAATGAATACAGCATTTTAACAATAAAAAAAAATTTTACTTAAGTACACAAGTTAACTCTATTTAAAATCATTTCAGTATGTAATGAAAAAAAAAATCTTAGATTGCTTTTGTAACAAAAAACTTTGAAATGCAAGAAGAAAAAAAGCAATTAGTTAATTTCAAAACATATAAAAGAATACAACTTGGTTATAAAATTAAAGAATCACTTAAGTCTGAAGAAAAGAAAACCCTTATAATCTGCGGTGGCAACAAATAGTATAACGGCAAAAAACAAAGTTTTTTTTATTGAAAGTTCAGTTTTAGCAATTAAATTGAAAATGCAAAGAAG
Source organism: Uloborus diversus (assembly GCF_026930045.1). Taxonomy (NCBI): domain Eukaryota; kingdom Metazoa; phylum Arthropoda; class Arachnida; order Araneae; family Uloboridae; genus Uloborus; species Uloborus diversus. The sequence continues at coordinate 136,572,754 of NC_072740.1, forward strand.
TGATAACTTTTAAGCTTTTATAGTATTAATTCAAAAACCAAAGATTTCTTCTTGAGATCGTGATTACAGTACGCTAATCACTTCAAGACAACGGAATAAAGGCAAAGAAGCTAAGGCATTAATGAAGGCTTCCTCTTTGCCTGTATGGTTGTTTATTTTACGTAGCATTGAAAGCGTAAAAGGAAATTTCAAGCTAGGTAAAATAAACAACCTAACAGACACAGAAGCAATCTTAGGAAGTTCATCCTTTGGTTAATAAGTAAGATTCAATACTTTGACGTTGAGGAAAAAAAATGCACAAATATGCGGCAGTGTATAACCACACCTCATTAATTTTACCTTTTTTTTAAACAGATCATTGGCAGAAAATGCGTAGGGAATTAGAGTACTTAATTTTGTAAAGCAAAAAAAAAAAAAATTTTTCTTCATAAAATAAATTTTCCCTGATTTTTTGTTATTTTTTCAAAACTCCCTGATATTTCCCTGACTTTTCCCTGATTAATAAAGTTCCCTGACTTTTCCCTGATCTCCCTGATTTCCCTGATCTGTCGCCACCCTGTTGTTGTATCGGCCTCCTCCAAAATAAAAACATATATACGCCACTGCTTGTATAACAATCAAAGGCAACATCAGCGGACTGTACGCCCGTTGCAAATTATCTGATTTTAGTTTTAGCCTAATGAAGTACACTTTCATTTGATTTGTCAAAAAATAAATTCAGCGTGAACAATAGTGAAACCAGGAAGAAGGTGACAAGTACCACATGACAGGAGAGTTTTCACTATTTTTTTAGTCAGAAAAAGTCTGGAAAATCCTAAAATCCAGAAAGGTTGAAGTCTCGAGCATTCCGGATTTGGGAGTCCCATACTGTACATCTGCGATTTACTACACTAAGTTTTATATATATATATATATATATATATATATATATATATATATATCTTTTCAAAATGCTTACACAAAAAAAAAAACTTAATATCCCAAGAGAAACAGAATTGAGAATACTTACGATGAAGTATATGAATGCATCATGCACCCATATGGCTGCCAGACTTGAAATCCTTGAAAACGCCCATCACTAAGTAGCCATTTACATGAATCAATTCCTAAAACAAATTTAATGGCCTTATTAATAAATTTTAACAGTAATTTAAAATAAAAAGTGGTTTACACACAAGCTAATCTCAAATTCAAAATAAAGAAAAACAAATTAATTTAAAATGAAAAAAAGCAAAGAAATTTCAACTATAATTTTCAGGGTAAATTTTTAATCTTTTACTGGAAGTAAGAATTGAAAAAATCATTTAAACACACACTCAAACATATACACTTTGTTTAAATGTTCATTTTGTTCAGCTCAAATTGTAGCAATAGAAATGAGATTAAATAAACTTGAGCTTGTTTCTAAGTTACACAGTCATCCAGCGTCGAAAAGATGCCATATCAGCCTAGTCAGAAACAAGGGCCCTAGGTTAGCATAAGAGGAGTAAAAGTTTCATGGGGGGTCCAGTCTTATGGTCCGATGAACATGGCTCTGCGCAGTACTGCAGCCATCTGATAACAAAAACTAAGCCAACTGATTTACACGTACAGTTGGACTGAATAATGATGAATTTTTGACCTCTGGAAAAGATTTACAATTTATTCTATTTGTTTTACGTTTTCCCATAACTTAGTTAATAGTAGAAATATTTTTTTTACACGTTTGAAATGAAAAATAGAGTATTTAAACTAAATTCAATATCAGTTATGTTTGATTTTTGTATGATTTTATTTGCTTACATTTTTTACTTTAATTCATTTTTAAAAGCTATTCATTACAAGTTCAGATTTTAAAAAATCAAACCTCTAGTCAAATAAGCTTATACAGTAGGTGTAGCTTCTCAAATGAATTGTAAAATTACATGTCCCTTACACTCACTGCCATTATCACCAACTACATTTTTTAGTTATTAAAAGTCTAAAATTCCCGAAGGTAGGTAGGTCATTTTTTTTCATCAAAATGCTGTTACTGGATTATTTTTAATGAGGGAAAATTGCAGCAGTGTGCAAATGCAGAACTTTAGTGCATCTTCAGAAACAGCATTGGGATAGACAGAATGCAAACTATTTTTACCATAGTTTGGTGCTACACACTTTAATTTAAGTAGTTCTAAGCTCTAAAAGCAAAAACGATTTTAGACGAATTAGATTGAGGAGACTTCGGCATTTAGGTGAGAGACATAGTGAAAAGAAGAAATTTTGCTGGATAACGAGAGTGCAGAAAAAATCAAAATAGAAAATATTCAACCTCTTGAAATTAAAAGTGAAGTTGTATTTTATTTATAGGTCATTCCATGACAAATCAACCAAAAATAAAAAATCTCAAGAGCAATTCCATGGTGTCGAAAGAAAAAAATGAAGAAAAATTTCTCATTTTTAATTCCATTTACCAAAAACTGTTCCAAAATGATCAAATTTATTTATAAAATACTTACTACATCACACTGAATAAAAAATCATGTTAGTTTTTCAAAATAGATCCCTAAAGTATAAATTAAAAATTTAAAGAGTTGGTGTCGGACGTAAACACACAAATATTAAAACTGATGGTTCAATTAAAAATTATTAAAAGTCTGTGAATTGGCTTACATTTTAATTATAAAAACAGCTTCATTCTAAAGTATACTTATGATTGAAGCATATTTCACAGTTTTCAACTGATATTATAAAAAATAAAATTATTTTAAAAATATTTTTAGCTTGGTGTCGAACGTAAATTTTTGGTGTCGGACGTAAATTGTTCATATTGGAACGTAAACTATTGCTCTTAAATGTATACATAACAATGATCACACTTATGAATATGTAAATTATAAGTTACATATACTGAAACAAAATTTACCAAGAAAATTCAAAAGTAGGGTTGATTGGGTGAAGTGAGACACTGGGGTAAGTAGGTTACCCCCAAAAACTGAAATATGCATATGGTTTTTATACTTTTTTACATTGATCATGTCATGGTTCATCACAGTGATTAGTTTTACAGATATTTGGGCTAGATGGATTTTTTTTTCTAATTCAGAAAACTTAGTCAAAAAAAAAAATCTGAAAAATATTTTTTGGCGAGTTTAAGCAGCATTTTTCAAAGAAGTGTTTCCTGGTTAGCATTTATTTTTTTATGATCATTAAACATTCATGTACAGTTTAACTTAAAGTGCATACTGCAATCAGAATTTTTGAATCAAGTATTATTTAAAACTGTATTAGAGGAGCGGCACCACTTACCTCGTAAAATTTCGCAATAAGAGGTTCCCACACTATGGGCTAAGTGGTTCCCCCCATAACAGTGCAAGGTTTCAGCTATGGTCGCATTTTTCGCAAAATGAGAAAATACTATCCAAATTGCGATAATAGAACAAGGCATTTTCGCATTTTTGCTCCAATATAATGAGAAAAAGGTGGACAGTTAGAGAGAGGAAGCTAGCATGGCGATACTGAACTTAATCTTACTATAAATCTTATCTAACATGTATAAACTGCTATTAAGTTCAACAGTATTTTGTCTTAATGAGCATTATGTTTCCCCCCCCCCCTCACCAATAAATGCAATGTTGGGGGTTTTCAAAAAAAAAAAAAAATTGCTCTTTCAATACTGAGAACAATTCTGAATTTTTTATTTTATTTTGAATTTTTAAAAGATATTACCTATTGCGCATTTTATTTCTTCAAAGATGTCAAGCCTGAATTTTAGCATTTTGCTTAAGACTTTTCTCCAATTTTAGCTTTTTTGCTAAAGGATTTTTTAAACTCGGCTTAAACTCTGTAACAGTGAGGATTTGAAAATCAAAAGCAACTCTGATGAAATATTTGTATTAGTGAAATACAAGACAACTATGATGACTTAGTAGAAATTTATAGTTCAGCTACAAAAGCCTGGTGATTAGTTATTCAGATTCTCGGCCAATACCGAGTAGTTGCAAAAAATTGAATATTGTACAAGACAGATATTAAGATTTATAAAAAAGCGCAAGCATATATAATATTCTGCAATCATTTACAATTCTAATTTACAAGTCAAATTTAAATTTTGAGAATAATGAAGTTTGTAATGCTTCAATGGAATAAATCTTTATTTTAATGTCCCCAAAGTTAATAAAACTTATTAAATTGTGCAAAAAAGATAAGTGTAGAAAATATGGAATTTTATATTAAAAATGGATTTTTGCTACAAACAAAAATTATTTATAAGAAATATAAAAATACCTTTGCTTAAAAATAAAAGGAAATAAAGCAACCTTAAAAGCACAGTGCAGGAACGCTGCAGACATGTGTTTTGGCATTACAAGGAATTTCTTTTTCACCGCACAAAATGTGAGCTCGTGGATTTAAAGACATCCGACAAAAGTCGGATTTTTTTGTCGAATGTCTTTACCTTCTTTAGCTCACATTTTATGCTCTGAAAAAGACATTCTTTGTAACGCAGAAACATGTGTGTGTCCTGCATATTTGTTTTATTTGCTTTTAAAAATTATTTATGTTTTGCGGACTAGAACTATAATAGATTGGTATAATTTGTTTTGATTCCAACTTGATTAATCATACCTTTTATTTATTTATTTTTAATTTTAAAAATATTTTTTTTGGAAAATTTTTGACATAAACAAAAATTTTTAAATAATGCGTAGTTAAATTTCAGCAGGAATTTAGTTTTAAAAACTATTATATGGACAAGGAGGTCTATACTACTATTCCAATAAGTTCAAAATTCATCATGTGTGTGTCGGTGGCTCTTCTTAAAACATAATTGGTACTCGGTAACTCGGCCGAGTAGTGAAAGGCCGAATACTCCATAACTCGGCACTCGGCTGAGCAGTGAAAGGCCGAGTACTTGCTACACGGCCAAAGTGCTACTCGGTACGTCTCTAGTTATTTGTGAAACTTACCTGAAAGGAAACCATCAAGATTTATATGGATTGAATGTTGATAATGGTTCTTCCTTAGCCAACTTTACATAGATGCAATCATTTAGTGTTTCCAATTTCTTTTTCCACTTATAGTTTTGGCAAATTTGCCAAAATTGATCTTAATCAACTATATTACGTTCATTAAACACACCTTTTCTCAAAAGGAGTCTTACTTACCTCTATCAACCCTAAATGTTATATACAGTAAATTCACTAAGTTGTTTTTTTATGCATGTTTCACTTTAACTTTGAAATTAAAGGCAAAAAAAGGAGAAACACAGTTGAAAACATATGTTGTTTAAAGGTATGTAACAGTGTTGGACGTAAATGGTATCGGACTTTAAAAAATTTTTACGTCCGACACCTAGATTTTAGTAAAAAATATTCACTTGTTACAAAATGAAAATAGGTTACATCAATGAGATTGAAAATCTTACTTTGTACCCAAAAATACATGCATGTAGCTTTAAAATTATTGGCTCAGCATAATTAACTGCACATTTTGGTGTTGGACGTAAAACACTTAATGTACCCCAGAGGAATTCTTTTATAAATCAAAATGAATCATATTTTGACACATTTTTGCAACATCACTAGCAACACATTGTCTCTTTAAATGGTTATTCATCTCAATTCATAATATTAGTACGTATTTTTTGGAAAAAAAAACAGAATTTCTTTGAGAGTCACCAAATATGGTTTGAAAATACTCAAGATGTTGACCTTAGTTTAACCTCCTGTAACTTATTTATAACTGAAGTGATCAAATTTTAGACAGGCATTTCAAAATATACAACTTTTTACCTTTAAAATGACACCTCATTTGTTTAGAAATTTTAATTTTGAAAATTTGATCATCTGGTTGACCTTATCATGGAATTGCCTTCAACTTGAACGTCTCAGACTTTCATGAAACTTATAGAAATTATACAAATGCAAATATGAATGCGACGACCAGCAACAGGCACTGGGCTTCGTTAGGGTGGTACTAGTCAATTTATTAGTCCTCGATAAAGATCAATGACCCTCTTAAAGCTATCCAAGCTGTTCCATGTACCCATAACATTACTGATGTAGTACATTTTCCTAATTTCCAGGCTAGTCTGAGATTAAAATAGCTTAAAAGAATGATCTCTTGTTCTGCTTTCCGTGCAAAAATTTAATTTGCAAAAATAACTTTCATTTTGATAAATTTAAAGAAATGAACTATGTCCCGTCTGACTCTACTTCGCTCCAGGCTATACATATTAAAACTTTTGTTTTTTGGTATCATACTGCAAATTTGAAAGTCTTCTTACTAAAGTCAGAACAAACAACGTAAGTAGAAGCACAAATTTGTAAATTACCGCAGACACGTGTTTCGGCATTACAGGGAACGCCTTTTTCAATGCAAAAAATAATGAGCTTATGGATGAAAAGACATCCGACAAAAGCAACAAATCCGACAAAACAGCTTTTGTCGGATGTCTTTTCATCCATAAGCTCATTATTTTTTGCATTGAAAAAGGCGTTCCCTGTAACGCCGAAACACGTGTCTGCAGTAATTTACAAATTTGTGCTTCTACTTACGTTGTTTGTTCTGACTTTACTATTCAGCACAAAGGTATTTATTTATCTTATTAGTCTTCTTACTAGTCTGATAGCCCTTCTTGGAACCCGTTCCAATAAAAAAATATCTTTCTTGCAGGACCCGACTAACACTTTTGAGAATACTGAGCACGAACTTTATTTGGTACCCCCAACCTCCCCCATTCCCCTACCTTATGGTAGATATTAATAAAATATTTTGAGACTTCAGTATTTACTACATCAACGCTAAATATGGCAATGTTTTACATTCCATTATAAATTGCAAAAATATTATAAAATGAGATGTTTCTGAACTTCCTAGTAGCAATAGAACGTAAATAACAAAAATATCTCTTATATAATAATTAAAATGTAATAAAATATAATATAAGGCTTGTAATGATTTGAGAAGAGAGGTTATAATTTTAAAATAGAATTTTTTTTTTCTAGACTTAATATTTGCTTTTGTTATGGTGCAATTTGATTTTGCTTAATTTTCAAAAACTTTAGCTACACATTTGGGCCCCCAAAATGTTGGTGCCCTGGGCCCGTGCCCTATGCCAGGGACGTAGCCAAGGGGGGGGGGTCCATGGGGTCCGGACCCCCCCCTTCCTGATAGGTCACTGTCCTCCTGCACTAACATAAACAGAATTTTCCAACAAAAAAAAATATTTTTTGGAAAAAATTTTTTGTTCTAAATATTTTTATTAATCGACAACTTTCTCACGTTCAGTTTAGTTCAGAACAATAGAACCTCTAGGATTGGTGGTAATTGGGGGAGGGGGGGGACATAAGTCTTCAACCTGTGGTTCGCGTCTTTGTTCGCGTCGCAGACCTGCCGAAAAGGAGACATTATCTTTGTCCCCTGCCTCGCAAGAAAATCGCCCAGCAGCGAGCAGCGAGTGAATTCCTAGTTCTCAGATTTAAAACCATGCCCCTCCCCGCAGTTCGAAGGGGCATGGTTTTAAATCTGAGAACCTTCTAAAAGGTTCTCAGATTTCGGAATCGCCGGCAGCTCGTAAACAAACATTTGTTGTCAACGAAAGATTGATGAGAGTCATCAATGATGAAAATGGTCGGAGACAGGAACTTTGCAGGAATGTTTTTCCGGGAAGGTCACACAAAGAGGAAAGCGACACTTGCTCTCTGTTTTTTTTATTATTGGACAGTCGTGGGGTCCGGTGGGGTCAGCCGCCCTTGTAATAAATACAGCGCCGTCTTTTTAGAAGGTGCCTAAAGGCTCCTAGTCATGGAAAGTGCAGAACTCTGATGACAGGTCGCACATTCACTTTTTCTATCGCTGCCATTGGTATTGGGTCGGTAGCACGAATGTTTTCCTCCAAAGTTGAAAGGGAAAAATCATGAGTAGAACCATAAAAACATAGGAAAAAAATTAGCCGACACCCCCCCCCCCACCCCACAGGGTAAGTTGTATTGCAGTTTTTTTTTAATGTTTTTGTTTTTCTTTTTTTAACAATAGGAGCAATTTTATGCATTGCTTTCGCATTTAAAAATTTTGTTCAGACAAAAATAACATCGAATATCATTTCATTTTTTAACTAATCAATTCAATTTATTTCACTTATAATTTTTTTTCGTAGCAATAATTGATTACTTATATCATTGTGTCCCGGAAGCTCGCAACTTTTACCATTGATAAAATGTCTTTTTACAACCATGAAACTAATGTCTGGAAATTCGTTCTGAATATTTGTTCATTTTCATCACAAGGTAACAGAGAGATTTTTTTTCTTTCACTCTTTCTGAGCAAAAATGTAACGAAAAGAAACAAAAATTTTTGCAAATGTTTTATCTTTTGTGTTTTAGATACAATCTATAAAAAAGGGAAAAAAAACATGCATCTGGAGTTTAAAAAAAAGATGAATAAATAAAGGTTAATACTAATGTAACAAAATTGATTTCAACGATATCAAAGTTTAAAAAAATGACGATTTCAATAAAAAATTTTTTGAATGTGTTCCGTTTTTTTAAATTTGAAATGATTAACGCATTATTTTAAATCATTATTTTAAAATACTTAACTTAATTGTGTTCACGAGGTCAAAAGGAAAAGTTATTAATTAGTTTAACTGAAAATATATATTTTCTTCTATCTTCTAGTTCCAATTTTCGAAAAAAATACTATATAATATTCGTGCATATGCTTCATTTAGCAAATTTTTTGATAGCTATTTACTGACTTTTTGTGTTCAAGAATTATTTAATAAGTATCTGTACATTAATGGTTAAAAAGCACAGTAGACTCCGAATGCAAAAATAATATAGTTGTTATTCTTGATCTCATATATATAATAGCGAATGATTGAGTAACACTCCTGACGTCATCAATAATGAAACTCGCGCCACGCCGTGATAATTTGATAACATGTTTTAATAATATTTAAAATACTGGGAAAGACTTTATTGTGACAAGGCTGAACGCTGAACTTGATCCAGTAACTTAGCTGATTTACTGGTTAGACTGTGTCATTTCAGGGCACTGAAGAATCGAAAAGTGGTCAACAATGAACGTTATCTACTGAAGCTTATAGTTAATCCACTGGAGTTAGGGTTTAAAATGTCAACTATCAAAATGTCACCAAACAGGCAATTTCTTCGTTCAAATGTGGAGTCAATTTTCATCCCTCATATCTTGACGAGCGATTTTCTAGTTGTTATATAATTTCAAAATATCAATTTAAATCGTATCTAGATTTTTAATTTACACCTTTTCTCAGAGTTTTTACAAGAGATTTGTCTTTTTTTAAACCTTTAGATTATAACATCTGATGACTTAGAAATTACCTCCTAAAGGATCGAAATCGGATGACTACCGTCAAATGTAGAAATTTAAAATTTTCATATTTCCATATTGTTAGTAAAATAACTAGGTTTAGAGTGTCAAATTTTGTTGCGATGATTCATTAGTGTTACTATCGGTCATTTCCCCTACAGTTGTTGTTTAAATTGAAATTTTAAATTTAGAATGGAACATTTTGCACAGAAGTTGTTTTGAATCAGCTTAATGAACAGAACTACGGATTTGATTTAGTTTATTTGTTTTCCTGAAGAGGAGTAAAGACTATACATAAAAATACTATGTATATACAATGTGTTCGTAAGTGTATTTATTCATTTTCCTTAGTTCTAAAAGTAATACTTCCTCTTATCACTCTTAAATGACCCTGCATGCGAAACTGCTTAAATAGAAAATGTCCAAGAAAAATGTTTAATATCTTTGATGGCCTAAAAAATAGTATTTATAAACAAATTATCATTCAAATTTTGTTCAAAATTTTGACAAAGAAATTTTACTGTTTAACTTAATTCATCGTAAATACCATAACTGATCCTTAGATATCTATTTTGGCAATAAATCACAAGAAAATACTTATTAACGAGCAAAGACACTTCCTATGTATTTTAGTTGTTGGAACAGCCTTAATAATGTTTTCCTAAGCTTTTATATGAAAATAATATAAAAAAAGGATGAAGATGAGAAGTATCATTCCATTTTTTTATCGTTAAATGAATTCTGAAAAATTTAATGAATTAAGAAACATTTCGAGCTTCTGTTTAATGAGCCTTGGCGACATTTTCGTCCATACAAGCATTAAATGCAGTCCAAAATCTAATTCGAAACAGTCAGGAGTGGGGAATTATGGAGCATTTATTGAGTTATTAGACAGTTGATATTGTAATGAAAATAAATATGAGTTTTTTCTTTTTTTTTGAAATCAAATATATTGCAAAGCTTTAATTATCATACTTATATTACATCATTACTTAATTAAGCTATTTATCATCCTCATTAATTGTAGTTTTGATTGGATTAGTATTAATTTATACAACTAACAGTTAATGCTTCTGATTTAGGATGCTTCCATTTTTAAAGTCCGTGCAACCTTGGACCCCCCCCCCTTAACAAAATCCTAGCTACGTGCCTGCCCATGCCTTAATCTGGTCCTACTTTCTTGAGATAAGGAGACCAAAACTTAACAGCATACTACAAATGAGGTCGTACCAGTGGCGTAGCTAGACCCGACTTTCGGGGGGGGGGGTTACTTCTTTTATATATATATATATATATATATATATATATATATATATATATATATATATATATATATATATAATATATATATAATATATATATATAATATATATATATATATATATAATATATATATATATATATATATATATATATATATATATATATAATATATATATATATATATACATATATATATATAATCGCTTGGAATTTTTTCCTTTTCTTCTTTTTTTTTTCTTTCACTTCTCTCTTCTTTTTCTCTTTTTTTTTTTTTGAGACTAACTTTTCGGGGGGGGGTTTTGTCCCCAAAACCCCCCCTTAGCTACGCCCCTGGGTCGTACCAAACTTCTATACGAAAGCGGAAAAACCTTCTTACATTTGTTTGAAACAGATCTACTGATAAACCTAACCTCAGTGATGCTGCTTTTGTACTTATTATGCTGCAGTGTTGACTAAACTTGAAGTCCTGATTTATCAAGACACCCAGATCTCTTATTTCAACTAAAATTTTTAGATAAATATTATCAGGTTTGAGAGCATTTTGAACGCCCACTTACTTCGAACAATCAAGATATACTAAAGCTCTTTGCCTTAGGCGGCTGATGCACCTAAAAAAAGTGGGGGTCAGAAGAGATGTAGGGGGGTTAGGGGGTGGCACCTTTTAAGTTGACTTTTGTTGGAAAATTAGGCTGTATTACTTGATTTTAACGTCATTCTTGTTCAAATGATCTTCAAAAAGTTTGGAACACAGCCTCAAAAATTGGTCACAGTTGACTCCCTCTTTCACTCCTCCCCCCCACCCCCCCAGTTCAAAGTTACAATTTAATTTTTATGATAATAGTTATGTAAGAAAATATAAAACACATACTTATTAAGTCAATTCTTCTTTGTTTGAACCCATGAATTCATCAATACTAGCATTTTTTGATTGGTTGATGACTTTAAGCTTGGAAATTGGAGGAGCAAGACCCCTTTGCTTTTGAAAGTGAGGAGACATGTTCCCCCTCATATGAACTGCTTATGCTCTTTGCACTCTGCAGTTGTTCTTACTCACTTTACCAATAAGTTGATCGCTTATAATCCAGTAGGATAAAATTAACAAAATAACTTTTTGGGAATATCCTTTTACAGTTAATGAATTCATTGACGCCGAAAATATTGCCTATGATTCAATATTGCCTAAATCTGAATTTTGGGGGCTTATCTTTCAAAAAAAATTTTCCCCAAACTCCCTATTTGAGCATTTGCACACTTAATTGCACTCAATAAGCGTTGACCTGCAATTTGTTCCCGCCCCTCCTTCCGATATAATGACCCCCTCCAAAACCAGAAGCTGAATCTGCCCTTGAGAAGATATGACTTGTGAAGAAATTATTAAGTTACTGTCAACCGGGGTGACATTGCCATTTTGACATTACGATTTTGAGTGAATTTACCCACTTTTCAAACGACAGTTTTTTATTACTTCTGAAGCTTAACAACAAACCTAAGGATTAAACCTTTTATTTAGTGCAGTTCTTCTTCAATCTAAAAAAAAATAATAATAAGTTGTCCAGTTTCAGAAAGGATACAAACTAACATTTGAGGGGTGGGAAAATGTACCCTAGTTGACAGTAGCAATTACGTTTTTTCTGTAGGAGAACCTGAGAACAGAGAGGTAAACATCAACTCTGAAGACAATGCAAAAGATCCAGAAGTTAAGAAGAATCTTAGGGAAAGTGATGGATAACCTTCTCACATGAGTTATTTCGGACAAAAAAGGTCAAAGTAAAAGTTTCAATTTTTTATTCCCCTTTAAAATCTATATTATGCTTCAAGTGCTTGTACTTTAATCCATCTTAAAAGTTAAAGCGCTTGAATTCATACATGCTTTAATTTGATCATACTTACAACACTACTATTCTATATGTACAGAGAGAGAGCTATTGAGCTATAAAAAGCAAAAGATAAAGTATAGGGGGAAATAGTTCAAGCAATTCATTGTTAGTTGTACGTCACCTGTTCTGTTGCAACTATTAATTTATAAAATGCAAGAAGTTTCAACAAAATGAAATCGTAAATTTTTCCTGACTGAGTTTTGTTTCTTTTTGTAACTGTAATAGAAAATAAAACAGAATTGAGAGGGTACTGAGCTATAACCACAACTAAGACTAAACTTCACAATAATTATTTTTCAAACAGATAGAGACGAAGAGCAGGGAAAAAAATCAAAAATTTATCTTTCAAAATAGGTTCTCTTTGTACCACCATGGTGAGTCTCACAAATGTAAACAAAGTGCTTCCACATAATTAACTTTTCAAACTAATATTACGAAGAAAATTTCTCATGTTAGTATTGGAAAGAAAATAAGTAAAACTTTACCAGAAGTTAGGTGAAGAATGCCATGATAAAAAATGAAGCCGATCACTATAAAAACTGCTAAAACTTTTGCATTACGAGAATTAATGTGTTTTACGATTTCGCGGGGATCGTGAGCATACATGACTACTCATGCCATTTAATTCTTGCACAAAATTTTTAACTTTTTATCCGTCAAACTCGAGGAAAATAAATTTCACTTTCTTAATAATATAAAATTTGCCATATAGTAGCACTGAGTGTTTGAGTAGTATAGTAACGGTAATAACAACATCGCATCGCAGATGCTCTGTTCTGTGTTTGTGCTTGCTCGGATACAAAGCATCGGCTTTGCCTCTCACACGAAAATATCCTATCGTTTGGGATTACTGGAAACCACCACTCACGATTGTCTGACGTCAATGTCGGTATTTAAGCTACGAAGCAAACGCAGCTCTGGTTCTCCATAGATTAACTACAGTCCCTGTATTTTCCTAGATTTCCCCATTCAAAAAATTGCAGATACATCTTTATTTTCTTTCCATCAATCAATTTTCTCAGCATTCTCTCCACAATCGCAAGTACAGTCAAGTCTCGACTTATGCGAGGGATGCGTTTCAAAACACTCGTTTAAGTCGAAAAGGGTATGTGTACAAACTTTTTGTAAACTTACCAAGTTTTTTTTTTTTTTTTTTTGCATGTGTAGACTCCTCTTTCAAACTACATGCAATATACCAGACAGCCAGGTTATTGCATCCAGAGACTGCAGTTTCGTTCTTGTTAGAACTCTTCAGTCTGGAGTAGTGAATAACCGAGCCGGATGCAGATGTCATCTCATTCTGAGAGCGCAAACAAACTGGTAGATAAATTGAATTTCTCTCACCAGCGAATGTCCGTAAGCTATGAATTATTGTCCGTTTTCCATGAAAAGACACTTGACTCCTCCTTCGTCACGTGGTATCCGATGATTCTATTTCACTGTTTTCAGCAAAAGGTATAGTATTCGGATCACAGCATTTTGTTGTAAAAGCATCAGTTTTTCAAATGTAAGAATAACTAAAATGAAAACAGACAAATGAAAAAAGTGATGTAAAGGACCCTAAGATTTTTTTCGCGCATTAAAGTGAGCGCCCAAGAGGCTCTCAGGATGCTGGTTATCTTCTTTACAAGCGCGTGAATAGCTTACCGATCACCCCCACGTAAAATGGAACTCTGCGTTCGAGAAGGCGGGGCAAAGTGCCTTCTCGTGAAAAATGGACAATACTCGCTCCCCTTATTATTATTCAACATAAAATATTGTTACGATGCACAAAACCAGTGGTCAATAGGAGAAAGAGACATAAAATAAAGCAGGACGGCACGTACAGTACGTAGTAATAATAAAATGCAGCGCTATATTAGTAAGGTACAATAGATAAAGCAATTATATTTAAAGCATAAAATATAAAGATGATAAGGATTTATGCTGCTTAATTAGATTGTTATCAGTCCCCCCCCCCCCCCCCCCCCGACACCGCATGGGTGTCAGAAAGCACGTCAGAAGAAGAGGAAGAACAAGTAAAAGTGATGAACCAATCTGCTGTTTTCTGCCGAAAATTTCTGCGTTGTGGGTAAAGAATTCGTATTAGCGCTAAATTCGTTACTTCTGAAAAACTCGCGTTATAGCCATTTCACGTAAATCGAATCGCGTTGTAGCGGGAGTGGACTGTGTGTAGAAAACCTACATGAACGGATAATACGCAGAGTTTTGGAGTCTAATTCTTTAAATTTCAAGCCGTCGAAGTCGGTGTCTGTCATTTTCTCTCAGGGAAATGGGAAGATTGGACGCCTTCAGGCAGCTGGGGAGATTGAGCGCTGTCAACTGGGTACCATTTTTTTAATTTTTTGTGTTTTCTTCATCATACATACACATGCTCTATTGATGTTAAATTCTGTTGTGCAAAAATAGAAAACATTTCCACTGAACTGTATATATTTTTACTGTTTGTAGAAAGTACATGTATTATGCATTTAATACAGTTAAGTTTTTGAGGAAGGACAATTTTTACATGATTTGTATCTCATCTTCACCTTTTTGCGGTTTATCAGCGATTTTTGTTATCCGCGGTACTTGTGCCACCCAATTCTGCGGATAACCGGGAGTTTACTGCACGAAAAACACAATAAATATGTGTGCGTGTTTTAATTTTAAAAATTTCGAAAATTGTCTTGAAACGAACTGATATAAAAAATAAATCTGGGGGGGGGGACTTAAGGGGTCATTTGCATGATGCAACATTTTTCACCAGGGCATTTTACTTAAAAAGGGTACCGAGAGCTTAACTAATGAGGTCTCAGGAAAAATATTGACAAACCAACCCACACCCCAAAAAATATTTTTTCAAATAGTTGTTCAGTGAAAAGGAGGTTAGGAGAATACAAGGCTAAATAGCTAACTATCTAGCAAAACAAGTGCGAAAGTCTGAGTCTTCAGAAATTCTCTTTTTGTGTGAACAGTCTGAATTCCGTTTCATAGGTAAAAAAGCACATAAAACGGAAAAGAAGCGCAGCATTTAACTTATTTGAGACATTGTCCAGGTCCGCGCTCATTGCACCATAGGCTGCGCAAACGGCTGTTTTCCAGTCAAGGGCAAAAGAAATGGACGCCTTATAGACATCCTACTACTCTGCTGCAAACGGCGTCGAATGGTACGAGCGGACATCGAATGATGCGTAACAGACTGGATCTGTTACGCTATGTTTCATGATGTGGTTGCGCCAGTGATTCGTCACTGCCATGCACACAATCTGCCTGTCATCAGAAGCAGTGGTGCAGCAAGGTGGGTGCGATCGTAGAGATCCTATATAGAGAGAGATTGGACAACGGCGCGTCGCTGTCCGCCATGTTTAGTCCAAGTGTTGTCAGCTCGAAATGCTGTACTGTGTGAATTTCTAACTTTCCCACGGAATATAGGACATGAAGTCTTTAAAAAACAGACTGATTTTTTTCCCCTCATATTTTCATTAAACGGAGCGAGCGTAAAGTCTGGCAGTCCGGCGCCAATCATTTCATATCGTCATAGCGCTTACAAAGAAAATTTTTTTTCTCAAAACCTTGTTTATAAAGATAGAAAACAAACAGATATTTGGGATCTGCACATTGCATTTCATAATATCATAACTAGCTTCCAATTTTTCCGATACAATGTACAGGGATATTTGGGGAAGAAGATGCATTACGGTCTACGGGGAGAGAGCATCTTTGGACATAAGATGGCCGCCGTTCCAAAGTTGTCCAATCTCTCCGTATTTAAGATGTCTATGCGATCGGTCTCCTCTGTCCGTCATCCCTTTCTGCATCCTACGATTACAGATCCGCATAACAGTTGCTTGGTTTTGTCCAACAATATGACCGATTTCTCTGAAGTACACTGGTAGACAAAATTAAGGGGTGGAAGGCATTTTCAGTCATTTCTTGGAAAGTATCCCATAAATCCTGGACAGTTGGTTGCCATATAATGACACTAAGGTGCTGGTGTCGCTGAAATGAGTTTACGTATTCTTATGGGTGTTGCTAAGGCAGCAGAGAGGTATAAAAGTCTGCAACCAGCTGCTCAGCTCATTCCACTCTACAACACAATAACGATTTGTATTGTGTTTCTTGAATGATCTTGCGGTTTTTTGTTGATTTTTAGGTGAAATGAGTGAACATCATCATTTAGACGAAGGTGTGAGGTGGAGAATTGTGGGTACACTTGAGGCAGGACAATCCCAAGCTCACGTGGCGTTTTTAGGGCATCGTGTGTAACTCCAAGCGTTGTTTCGAATTTGTGGAGAAAGTTTAAAAACAGTGGGACAGTGTCCAGAAGACCAGGACAAGGTCGTCCGAGAGCAACAACACCCATTAAAGACCAGTATTTGTTACTTACAGCCAAGCAGCAGAGGACGTCTACATAAACACAGCTGTCTAGGGCCTCGCTGCTGCCACAGGAACATTAGTTTCAAGGAAGAAAGCTGCCAGAAGGCTCGGTGAAAGAGGGTTGCATACCAGGAAGCAAGCCATTTGCATCCCACTCACTCACTCCCACAAAAGAGAGCGTATACAGTGGTGCAAACAGCGCCAACACTGGACACAGCTCCAATGGCCTAATGTTCTTTTCATTCATGAGTCCAGATTCAGTCTACAACCTAATTCTCAGGGCTGTCTTGGTTGAGGAGTGTCTTCAAAGCGAAGATTTCATCGAATGGATTGGCCAGCCAAATCTCCTGACCTTAACCCCATTGAACATGCTTGGGATGCTCTTGGGAGGGGTATTGCGATGTGCCAACATTCAACCAAAACTATTCCAGGGTTAAAAACTGCTCTGGTGGAAGAGTGGAAGGATCTTCCACAAGCGCTCCTTTACTCTCTTATTAACAGCATACATACTCGTTGTGCATGCTGTCTATTTGTCAGAGGAGACCACACACCATACTAGAGGCGGCCACACACCATGCAAGTCTCACTTTCATTGCAATCTTTTATCATGAAGTTCAAACCACATTGGACTGTTGGCAATAACTCTTGCCAATGAATGGCACATTATTTTTTGTTTGCACACATTATTGTCGTACTATAAGTTATTTCCATAACCATAATTCATTAAATTTTGTCTAGTATTTCTCGAGGCATTTGAGAAAATGCCTTTCATCTCTTATTAATTTTATCCATCCGCAATCCCTATTGGCCGCTATTTTTCCTTGGTCGAGTTCAGAAACCTGGTCAAAAGACGCTCGATGTTTTCCATGAGCCATATTGAAAGAGTTTACGAAAAAAAATTGAAGTTTGAGATCTTATTGAATTTAAAACTTATGTTTTTCGCAATCACGAACTGTGAGAGAGCCCTACTCGTTGGGTTTCTTGTTTCTACTAACGGTTTTTATCGCAACCATAATTTGTATTCAACACAACAAAATTCAAATGAATGCCAGGGACTGTATGCTGGTTGTTTTGTGGTGGATACTGTTTTTGCGTAGAAAGGATTGCGTAAAGTCGATAAGGTCGTTTATAAATAACTCCCTTCCGCGGCACATGGACGCTTTCATTATAAGAATAGAATAATAAAATTAATTGATGGGGGGGACATTATTCCAGGGTCAAGTGAAAACAACAACCGATTCATTATTTGCCAAAAGGAAAAAAAAGAACATATGTTTTGAATGCTTTCTTCAGGGTTTTGCATTTCGTGTGGGCAGCAGTGTAATACGGTTAGCTGGACAGTTGATTATATGACGAGGACAGTTAATGATACCAGCGGATTTGAAAAAAAGAAAAAAAAAATCAAAAATTGCTTACATTTTTGCAAGAAACAGACTGTTGCAAGAAAAATTGAACATTTCTAAATAGTGTACATTGTTTTGAAGAGAAAACTTTAATGTTTCAAATTAAAATATATATATATATATATATATATATATATATATATATATATATATATATCAGGTACCGTTCCGTAGATAAAAATTTTGTCGAAAATCGCAAATGAGAAATGACGCCGAGGATACTATCGTTAGTGGCAGTGGCAGCCTTAGGTCATTTGGGGCTCTGGGCGAAAATTTTTTGCGATGCCCTCTATTTAAAATATAAATGAAAAATGATTATATTAGCAACAGGGGTGTCCATCACAAGAGCGATGCGCCCCAGTGCTACGGGTCCCCCCCCCCTACCAGCTCGGACGCCTCAAAAAAGTCGGAAAAGATTTCTAAAAACAGAATTATAAAAATCGCAATGACTCAGTTTCAGCCATAATTATAAACAAAACAAATGCATATTAATACACTGGGGGTCAAAATTATAAGGAGAAAAAAAATCCCCAGATCTTGTCTGCATTTGGTCGGAGCGTTATGCAAATTTTATGATTAGAAACTTATGGTAAAAGATACTTTTTTTGGTACTTTTATTGAAAATGCATGGAAATTTCGTATTCATGCCGTGAAGTTTGAATTTATACATCCCTGTTATTTGGACAAAATTATAAAGACAATTAGATTTGTGTGTTCTTAAAATTACTAAATAAAAACAAAAAACCCGACTGCGTAAAAACCAAAAAAAAAAAAAAAAAAAAAAACTAAAAAGAAAAATGTATATAAGCCTAGTAGTTTAGAATGTTATTAAGTACTACTGAATAACTACACCATTGAAATAGTTTTATAATCGTACACAGGTAAGACAAATTGCTGATTTTTTCGCGATTTGATAACAACAACTAATTCGAGAACAACATTTAGGAGAACTATATTGTGCGTATCAAAACCTACCATGATGACAGACGCGCGCGCATGACTTTTTTTTTTTTTGTAACATTTTGAGAGACACGAAAGGAATTCGTTTGAAACGCATAATAGATTTTACCCCCTTATTCTGGTTTATTTTAATAAAACTTTTCAGCAAAAGAGAATACAGATATGCGTGTACAAACAAAAATGTTTTATTGCTTTTTTTTTCTTCATTATCTCTGTTGGGGTTTTCTCTTTTACCAAAAATCCCTTTATTTTTTGATGCTGAGTTTCGCAATTTGCGGTCATTGAGAAAGGTTTCAATGGTCTCCCCTAGATCATTTTTAACATTAGATAGAGAGGGGAACATCGGCGTTTGAGAAAATTGGTCGTTAAGGCTGGTGATATCACTTTATAGAGGTAGTCTCTCATAGAAAAGTCACTATATACTCGGAGAAAGAGAACTGACTATATGAAACTCCGTCGCACGGCGCACGGGTAATATTTGCAAAGAAATAAGAGCCTTTTGGTATTCCGCCGGAAAATTTTCGAAATATATATTCGCATATAAGTTTACGGAGGAACCCCCGGTGTCCGGTGGCCTAAATGATAAGAGTTTTCAGCTTCTCCAGTAAATTTCGGAAATTAAAGTTTAAAAAACTCAATGAACCTAATTCACGGTACCGTGGAGGTTCATTGTTATGGTACGATACATAATTTCCTCGGTCTAGGAAGATTGAACGCCGGGAGCATTTTGGGCGCCGAGAGCATTGGATGCCGAGCATGTTGGGCGCCGAGCACTTTGGACATCGGGAACTTTTGGCGCCGAGCATTTTGGGCGCCGAGCACATATGGCCAAATGTTCCCGGCACCCAGTATGCTCGGCTCCCAATCTTCCCATTTCGTAATTTTCTACAGGTTCGTATTATTTGCTTCCGTTTTCATCGTTACTGATTGCGTTTCTGGCGATAAAGAAACTATTTTTATTTGACAATTACTTTTGACTTTGTATACATGATGAACATGGGTGAATTTTATACAGACTTATAATTTTTTGAAAAATGCAGAAAAAAGTGATGAATGATAAAGAAACGAAAATACTATAGTTTTGACCACATTTCTGATGAGAGGAAGCAGTACAGAATGAATGGCTCAGCATATTCCAAACGGCCGAATTTCACAAGGAATGAAGGTACTTCCAAAAATTTTCTTTCCCCTGCCGCAGTCATTTCTTAGGACGACCGTGACACGAACTTTACAAATACAAATACAAATACAAATGTGACGACCAGCAACAGGCACTGGGCCCAGCTAGGCTGGTCCTAGTCAATTAATTAGTCCCCAATGAAGATCAATGGCCCTCTTAAAGCTATCCACTCCCTTGCTCATTACCACCTCTTCCGGTAAGCTATTCCAAGTGCCCACGACCCTGCTAAAGTAGTAGTTTTTCCTGATTTCCAAGTTAGCCTGAGATTTAAATAGCTTAAAACAATGACCCCTTGTCCTGCTTTCCCCGCAAAAATTTAATCCATTTACATCTTTCATTTTGATAAATTTAAATAACTGAATCATGTCCCCTCTGACTCTCCTTTGCTCCAGGCTATACATGTTAAGCATATTAAGCCTGGTATCATAATCTAAATCTGAGAGTCCCCTTACTAATTTAGTTACCCTTCTTTGAACCCTTTCCAATACAAAAATATCTTTCTTCAGATAAGGCGACCAAAACTGAACAGCATACTCCAAATGAGGTCTTACTAAACTCCTATATAAAGGCAGAAGAACTTTCTTAGATTTGTTTGAAATAGATCTATTGATGAACCCAAGCATTTTGTTGGCTTTGTTACTAGCAATACTGCACTGTTGACTAAACTTGAAGTCCTGATTTATAAAGACACCCAGATCCATAACATTTTCTGCCTGATTTATGACTGAACCCTGTAAACGATATCTCATACGCTTATTTCCATGACCTAAGTGTAGCACTTGACATTTCCCTACATTAACTGCCATACCCCATTTATCTGCCCACTTAGTAATATGATCTAAATCCTCTTGCAGCTGTTTTACTTGTTCTTCATTTTCGACAATCCCCATAACTTTTACGTCGTCAGCAAAACAATTCATGCTTCCAGAAATATTATCATTGATGTCATTCATAAATATAATAAACAAAAGAGGCCCTAAAACTGATCCCTGAGGAACCCCACTTAAAACATCACTCCAATTAGAATGATTTCCTCTCACAACTACTCTTTGCTTCCTACCAGTAAGCCAATTTCTAACCCAAAGTAAAGTTTTTCCTCCTATTCCAATGTCAGCTAACTTGCTGAGAAGAGCAACATGCGGTACCTTGTCAAAAGCTTTTTGAAAATCAATATAAACAACATCCACACATTTTTTGTTGTGGATGTCTTTGGTGTGTTTGTCTTTATCCCACACTCGCCGTTTAAAAATCCTTAAGTAAATGTATGCTTTTGTAACTACAATATAGGGAGAAGTTCATAAATTGCTTCCTTATCAGATCTGACGCCACGCTCTTAATTTGAAAATAACCATATTACATCATATCTCTGAAAGAACTCTCTGCTAAATTTTATGAAACTTTTCCCCCAGGTTTAAAAATAATTTAGATAAACAGATGGAAAATGGTCTGCGTTTCTAAGAAAATTATTTCTTTTTTTTATTTGTAAGCAAACTTAAATGCAAAATTCCCATTATTACTATTCCATAATAACTGCTGAGACACTTTAGTTCTGCACATGCATGATATAGTTCTATTTCCACGAAAAAGTTCTTCAAATTGCGAAATCATTTTTGTTTTTTTTTTCACTGTACAAAAAAACATTTAGCAGCACATTGTACGAAAGCATCTATTAACGCAAAAGTTAATTTTTAAATTTAGAAAAGTTTGGTTTGGTTTTCGGAAACGTAAGATTTACGTCTTGGTGGTAATTTTAATTCGGAGTAAAATAACTTTTTAATGCCCGTACTGTGAGCGCATGCGCGGATACAAGTGAATGGCCATTGCTGTGTGTTGCGAACCGAGCACTTGGATGAGTTTGAAGTATCGGGATGCGATCTGTCAACTTACCGAATAATCGGAGGTAGAATGGGTTTATGCTATATGAGCTAGTAAGAAAATGATCTAAAAATGAATAATCGGGGCCATGTACAACAACCATATTACAGTAATTCATTAGCTATTCGGCAAGAAATACAAAGATTTGAAAGTGTACATCCTAGCATTTATGCTATTTATGATCATCTGGAGCTTATGCCTGATCCTCTTCTAGCTCAACAAATTCGGGAACATGTTGTTTGTATTGAAGGTATGTAACTTCTTTTTATGATTCCAAATTTGTGTATGAAGCTTTTCAACACCAAGATCAAGAATCGGTGTTAATTCTAAGGCGCAGTCTTTAACATTTCAAATCTCTCGTTCGCTCCTGAAGCGTTTAGCGTCAATTTTCATTACGATTCTGTGACTAAATCATGGATTTAATTTGTTTATTTCAGAAATGAAATACGCCTCCTCCTTTCTGCTGTAATTGAATCGATTTTTACCCTCTCGCAATCGGTAATTGAATTTTGATGCCTGTAACTTATATTTAGAATCTATTCGTCGGAATTTTAAGTTTGTTTTGGCAAGGAATTGTATGCAATCTGTTGTGTTGTTTGTTTTGCAATTGTTCTGAAAATACCTGAAATTAGTATGTGTTTATATGGGGCCCTTTACTATAGAGAAACCAGTGACGTGCTTATGTTATTGAACTACGCATTTCCCCTTTCTGTTATTACTGATAGTGTTGATCATTATTTTTAGTATTTTTTAATAAACCAGCATAAACAGCAGTTTTTTTTCAAAACACATCTTATGTGTGTTTGTACCTGAATATAAACAAACATGCACGTCAAAGGTTGCAAATGTCATCCTATCTTAATAGTACATTGATGACTATTAAAAATGATTCAAATCTTGTGATTCCATTCTTGATAGTTTACTTGCATTTAGTCTGAATGATGGCATCAATTATTTGTGCCTAAAAAAATTCCAATTTATGAAATTTATTGATTGTGAACATGTTGATATTTATATGTAAGCTTTATATGTATACAACTGTTTCAGCATATTGTTTAAGAAATAATGATATTATAGAGGCCCATTTTTCAGGGTGTCCGGATTGGGCATTGCCTTCCTTGCTTTGAAAAAATGATTATATTTACATATAAGTGGGAGTGATTTTTGTTGTTTTTCGATACCATTTGCATTGAATGCTTGGGTTTATCAATAGATCTATTTCAAACAAATCTAAAGTTCTTCTGCCCTTATATAGAAGTTTGGTAAGACCTCATTTGGAGTATGCTGTTCAGTTTTGGTCTCCTTACCTTAAGAAAGACATTAATGTATTGGAAAGGGTTCAAAGGCGGGCTACAAGGCTAATAAATGGACTTTCTCACTTAGACTATGATTCCAGGCTTAGAAGGCTAAAAATGTACAGTCTTGAGCAAAGAAGAGACAGAGGGGACATGATTCAGTTGTTTAAATTTATTAAAGTGAAAGATGTTACGGGGCTGAAGTTTAGCACTGAAAACAGGACAAGGGGTCATTGTTTTAAGCTATTTAAATCTCAGGCTAACATGGATGTTAGGAAAAATTATTATTTTAGCAGGGTAGTGGAACCTTGGAACAGCTTACCGGAAGAGGTAATGAGCAAGGGAGTAGATAGTTTTAAGAGGGCCATTGATCTTCACTGGGGATTGTAAATTGACTAGGACCAGTCTAGCTGGGCCCAGAACCTGTTGCTGGTCGTCACTTTTGTATTTGTATTTGTATATCCTTTGCCCCCCTCCCCCTTCCGGGGAAAACTTAAAAATAATAGACTCATGGTTTAAGCTGTGTTCAAAAGTTCTTTTGCATAAAATCTAAAATTGTGGGAAAAGTTTTAGCAAAATGCTAAAATGTTACATATTTGCATATCTTTCTAAATGTCTCATTGTGTTTCATATCCAGTTGAAAATAAAATTCTTATTTCATCTCTATGGCATCCTTAAAGAAATAAGTACAGCAGCTATTTTTTTTAATGTAAAATGAAAAAACAAAACCCGTAAATATTTGATTTTTAGAACGTTGCACTCTCTTCCTCCACAGTTATTGAGAGTTAGTTACTATCTATGCTATTGAGAAGGGCATGATGCCGGAAGATTAAGTATTGGTGACTTAATAGTAGTTTTAAAATCTTAGCTTAAAATTGAAAAAAGATCAAGTTGACTATCGTCCTGCTGCTTCCTCTCTTGGATTATACATTGTTTCTCTCTTTTTTTTAATAATTTATTTTTTGTTTGAGCAAAAATGCTTTACTTTGTTTGCGCAATTGAGATAGTGTTTTCGCATTTTGCGAAAAGTGCGACCGTAGTGGAAACCCTGGAAGGACCCCATCGTTTAAAAAGTTAGAAAATGAAATGTACTAAGCATATTCACAATCAGAATTATATGTGATGCATGAACGTTTTTGGCATTCTTGAATGAGTCAATTACATTTTGCTTTTTTATTTCTTGTTACATTCATTTTTTTAAAACTTGGTTTGCGCAATTGAGATAGTGTTTTCACATTTTGCGAAAAATGAGACCGTAGCGGAAACCCCGGATGGACCCCATCTTATGTATTTTCTCATTCCAGCTTATTATGTTTTTCTCACTCGAAAGCTTCTGGTAATAACAGCAACTGTAATTATAAAATATACTCTGTTTTGTATTGTTTCCAGTCTTTTTCGAGTTTAGTTTTGAATTTTTCCCATTCAAATTCATTGTTATTTTAATGCAAATGGGATAGTTTTGACTGAAGCCAAGTTGATATGGAAGGTTCTGTTCAGGGGTTATGTGTAGGGGAACACATTGGAGACAGTGACCACAACAGTATTAGGTTTGGGATTAAATTTGATATGCACAAAGTAGAGAATTTTAGGTTTGTGCCCAATTTCAGAAATACTGATTTTGTGGCACTTAGACAGAGTTTGAAAGCAGTTTTTTCTTCTGGATTGGACAATAGCGATGTGAATCTACAGTGGGCAGAGTTTAAGGAAAAGCTAGCGAATACGGTTAGGGATCATGTTTCTTTTAGGAGAAAGGGTGTCAACACTAAAATTTGGCCAATATGGTTCTCCAGGAAAACTAAAGACGCTCTAAATTACAACCAAGCTGCTTTTCATAGGTTTAGAGGAACTGGTCACAGTGCAGATAGGCTCCGATATTGTAAAGCAAGGCGTAAATTTAAGTATTTGGTACGGATTCAGAAAAGAGAGTTGGAGCAAACACTGGCAGATAACATAAACAGGAATCCCAAGAGGTTTTTTGCATATGCTAATTCGGGGAAAGTTCGAAATAGTCATATTGGGCAACTGGTTGATGAGCACGGAATTTTAATTCAGGACGATAGTGATATTGCTAATGTTCTTAATAACTTTTTTTCGAGTGTTTTTAACGATAACTGTATCTCAACAGTTGACACCAACAAGACACAAGCTATAGTACAGCTTGAGGACTTTGTATTTTCCAGGGATGACGTTTTACTTCATTTGAAAAAAATTAAAGAGACTAAGGCTCCGGGACCTGATAATATTTATCCAAAAATTTTAGTTGAATGTGCGGAGGAATTAGCAGATGTGATCGTAAATATTTTCAATGCTTCTTATAACTCGGGGACAGTGCCAGAGGACTGGAAGCTGGCTAACATTACACCGCTCTTCAAGAAAAGGTCTAAAGGGAGTGCGGGAAATTATAGACCTGTGAGTCTAACTTCGGTGGTTTGCAAAATTTTTGAAACATTGATAAAAATTAAGATAGTAAATTTTCTAGAGACTAATAATCTATTGACTAGTTTTCAGTATGGTTTCAGGAAAGGTAAATCTTGTGCAACTAATTTATTACATTTCTATGACAAAGTTACCATGGCTTTGGACAATAAGAAGCCTGTAGATGTTGTTTACATTGATTTTCAAAAAGCTTTCGATAAGGTACCGCATGTTGCTCTACTTAGCAAGTTAACTGATATAGGAATAGGAGGGAAAACTTTCATTTGGGTAAAAAACTGGCTAACCGGAAGGAAACAAAGGGTAGTTGTAAGGGGAAATTATTCTAATTGGAGTGAGGTTTTAAGCGGGGTTCCTCAAGGATCAGTGTTAGGGCCTGTTTTGTTCATTGTTTTTATGAACGATATTCACAAAAATATTTCTGGGAACATGAATTGTTTTGCTAATAATGTCAAAGTTATGGGGACTGTAGAAAATGAAGAACAAGCAAATCAGCTGCAAGAGGATCTAGATCATATTACGGAGTGGGCTGATAAATGGGGTATGGCTGTTAATGTTGGGAAATGTCAAGTGCTACATTTAGGGCATGGAAATAACTATGCAAGTTATTATTTGCAAGATTCAGTCATTAGTCAGGCAGACAAAGTTATTGATCGGGGGGTCTTAATAAGTCAGGATTTAAAGTTTAGCCAACAGTGCAGCATTGCTAGTAACAAGGCCAATAAGATGCTTGGGTTTATCAATAGATCTATTTCAAACAAATCTAAAGAAGTTCTTCTGCCCTTTATATAGAAGTTTGGTAAGACCTCATTTAGAGTATGCTGTTCAGTTTTGGTCTCCTTATCTTAAGAAAGACATTAATGTATTGGAAAGGGTTCAAAGGTGAGCTACAAGGCTAATAAATGGACTTTCTCACTTAGACTATGGTTCCAGGCTTAGAAGGCTAAAAATGTACAGTCTTGAGCAAAGAAGAGACCGAGGGGACATGATTCAGTTGTTTAAATTTATTAAAATGAAAGATGTTTCGGGGCTGAAGTTTAGCACTGAAAACAGGACAAGGGGTCATTGTTTTAAGCTATTTAAATCTCAGGCTAACATGGATATTAGGAAAAATTATTATTTTAGCAGGGTAGTGGAACCTTGGAACAGCTTACCGGAAGAGGTGGTAATGAGCAAAGGAAGTAGATAGTTTTAAGAGGGCCATTGATCTTCACTGGGGATTGTAAATTGACTAGGACCAGTCTAGCTGGGCCCAGAGCCTGTTGCTGGTCGTCACTTTTGTATTTGTATTTGTTACTCTGTCATATTTTGTTCTTGGGTTGAGGTTGAGGTTTCGTCGTTTAAAAACTAGTAACTTAAAATCAGATGAATCTTTTCAAATGTTTGTACATTTATGTATTATCTTAATGAAATGTATCCATAAGTTCAAAATTAATTAAAAAGCTGTTATTTTAGAATTTTAGTCTAGAAATTTAATTGTGTTATAGATGCTTATATGACCGTGGTAATGTATTTTGTTTCTTGTTATGTAATCAAATAATTGATACATTTAAAGAAGTATATTCTATTAAACATGAAAAATACAGAATATTTAACAACTGAGTAAATAATTCGTTAATGGATCACTATTTTGCACTACTAGCATTTTCATTTACTACTATGCGACTATCACACAAAATAAACCTTGTAATGAGACCCGGGATAATCCAAATCAGTCATTTTATTACTCTTTTTGTGAGCAAAAGCAGTAACAATCTATTGTGCTATTTCTGGACCAGGATATTTCTTGTTATAACAGAGTGCTCATAAAACACAGGGCTGCCACTAGCAACTATGGGCAACTATGGGCAACCTGGAGGCCCATGTGGTTCTCCAGGGAGACTAAAGAAGCTCTTAATTATAAGCAAGCCACTTTTCGTAAGTTTAAAGAAACTGGTCAGAGTGCGGAGAGGCTCCGGTATGGTAAGGCAAGGCGAAATTTTAAGTATTTGGTACGGATTCAGAAAAGGGAATTGGAGCAAAGGCTGGCAGATGACATTGATGGGAACCCTAAGAGGTTTTTTGCTTACGCTAATTCTGGGAAAGCTCGAAACAGTCAAATTGGGCCTTTGGTTGATGAGTATGGAAATTTAATCCAAAACGATAGGGATATTGCAAATGTTCTGAATAACTTTTTTTCCAGTGTGTTTAACGATAACTGTATCTCAACAGTTGACACTAACAAGACACAAGCTATTATACAGCTTGAGGATTTTGTATTTTCCAGGGAGGAGGTTTTATTTCATTTGAAAAAGATTAAAGCAACTAAAGCTCCGGGACCAGATAATATTTATCCAAAAATTTTAGTTGAATGTGCAGAGGAATTAGTGGATGTTATTTTGAATATTTTCAATGCTTCTTATAACTCGGGGACGGTGCCAGAGGACTGGAAGCTGGCTAACATAACGCCACTCTTCAAGAAGGGGTCTAAAGGTCTTGCTGGGAATTATAGACCTGTAAGTTTGACTTCGGTGATTTGTAAGACTTTCGAAACTTTGATCAAAATTAAGATCATGATGTTCTTAGAGACTAATAGTCTGTTGACTAGTTTGCAGTATGGTTTCAGGAAAGGTAAATCCTGTACTACTAATTTATTGCATTTCTACGACAAGGTTACCTCAGCTTTAGATAACAAAAAATGTGTGGATGTTGTTTATATCGACTTTCAAAAAGCTTTTGACAAGGTACCGCATGTTGCTCTTCTCAGCAAGTTAGCTGACATTGGAATAGGAGGAAAAACTTTACTTTGGGTTAGAAATTGGCTTACTGGTAGGAAGCAAAGAGTAGTTGTGAGAGGAAATCATTCTAATTGGAGTGATGTTTTAAGTGGGGTTCCTCAGGGATCAGTTTTAGGGCCTCTTTTGTTTATTATATTTATGAATGACATCAATGAAAATATTTCTAGAAGCATGAATTGTTTTGCTGACGATGTAAAAGTTATGGGGATTGTCGAAAATGAAGAACAAGTAAAACAGCTGCAAGAGGATTTAGATCATATTACTAAGTGGGCAGATAAATGGGGTATGGCAGTTAATGTAGGGAAATGTCAAGTGCTACACTTAGGTCATGGAAATAAGCGTATGAGATATCATTTACAGGGTTCAGTCATAAATCAGGCAGAAAATGTTATGGATCTGGGTGTCTTTATAAATCAGGACTTCAAGTTTAGTCAACAGTGCAGTATTGCTAGTAACAAAGCCAACAAAATGCTTGGGTTCATCAAGAGATCTATTTCAAACAAATCTAAGAAAGTTCTTCTGCCTTTATATAGGAGTTTAGTAAGACCTCATTTGGAGTATGCTGTTCAGTTTTGGTCGCCTTATCTGAAGAAAGATATTTTCGTATTGGAAAGGGTTCAAAGAAGGGTAACTAAATTAGTAAGGGGACTCTCAGATTTAGATTATGATACCAGACTTAATAGGCTTAACATGTATAGCCTGGAGCAAAGGAGAGTCAGAGGGGACATGATTCAGTTATTTAAATTTATCAAAATGAAAGATGTAAATGGATTAAATTTTTGCGGGGAAAGCAGGACAAGGGGTCATTGTTTTAAGCTATTTAAATCTCAGGCTAACTTGGAAATCAGGAAAAACTACTACTTTAGCAGGGTCGTGGGCACTTGGAATAGCTTACCGGAAGAGGCGGTAATGAGCAAGGGAGTGGATAGCTTTAAGAGGGCCATTGATCTTCATTGGGGACTAATTAATTGACTAGGACCAGCCTAGCTGGTTCCAGAGCCTGTTGCTGGTCGTCACATTTGTATTTGTATTTATTTGTATAACTAATCAGGCCTGGATCTATAAATTTTAGGCACCCTGCAAAAAATCAGCAGGGGCCCTAACTGACCTCTTGTCAGCCCTGACTATGACGACTACTTTAGCCAAAATATGGTCAAAAACGACTCTGTTGCAATCAGTTGTAAAACGCTGAGAATATTTTAGTGAAAAAGCGACTAAAATACATAAAACCACTCTTCTTTTTTCTCTGTTAAAGCAAAAAAATTGTAAAATATAATTTAAAATCCGCTTAAAGTTTGTTTCCTACTTTTCCAGGGAAAAAATCAAAAATGTTTTCCTGCGCTTATTTTGTGAAAGAAAAAACGTTTAAAAAGTTAGAAAATGAAATGTACTAAGCATATTCACAATCAGAATTATGTGTGATGCATGAACCTTTTTTTGCATTCTTGAATGAGTCAATTACATTTTGCTTTTTTATTTTTTGTTACATTCATTTTTTTAAAGCTTTGTTTGCGCAATTGAGATAGTGTTTTCACATTTTGCGAAAAATGAGACCGTAGCGGAAACCCCGGATGGACCCCATCTTATGTATTTTCTCATTCCAGCTTATTATTTTTAGCGTAAATTGAATGCAGCGTTTCTATTTCTTTTTATGCAGTCAGTCTGTTGCTGCTATTTGTAATTAATTCAGACAATGAAAAATGGTTATTTGAAAGTGTTGGTGCTTGTGTGTGTGTTTTTTATTAGTGTTCCTTTAAAAGGGTTGGACTGGTTTGGAAAATGTTTTCTAAAGTTTTTTTTCATGGGTTGTTCAGAGAAAACTTTTTGGCAGTTCTCTCTGTGTTTAAGTCTAGCCCATTGCTATGAGCAATCTTGTTTGCTTACGACGCATCCAAGTTACGTCAAATTAATGAAGTGTTATTGCATTGATAATATAAATGGTAATTTAAGAAAAAAAGGAGTTTGTTTTTTTGTATCTGGTGGTCTATTTTTCGTATTACAGGATACTAAAGACTATTTTTAGTAGTGGAACCGATTGGCGGATGGCCCTGCAAAAAACCAGTTCGTGAAAAGAAAAAAACTGAATACTCATATATACTTTTATTTTCTTCTCTTTATTTCTGTACTGTACCGAAGGATCTGGTTGATTTATGTTGAAGTGTCTTATTATTTTTTTTGTGTTTATATTTTCGAGGAATACTCTTATTCTGAAAAGCATCATCATTTTCATTTCCTAGCTTTGGGAATAATTTTGAAAATTTTCTGTATATTGAAAGCCATTGAGTATGTTAAGTGGATTGTTCAGCTTCACATGTTATGTTTTTTATCTGAATAGGTTTTAATTTGAACTACAACACCCTTGGAAGTATATCTCTGAATTGATAACACTGGTGTCAACAAATATGTAATTTTCAACTGCTCTTTATGCCACAAATTAAAATTATGTAACTTAATTACCAGGGCTCAAAAATTATACTGCCAAACATGTTAGGGGCATGTAAAAATTCCGATTGGGCATGAATCTTTTACCCTTACATGCCGGGCATGTAATTTTTTGATCAAATATTTATTCCTAAAACTTTATTATTTTGTATTTTATTGAAAAATTACCGTATCCTTACTTGGAGCTCAAAATTTATTTCAAGCCCTACTGCTGAGAGGGTTTGCTGTTTCCGGTTTGCGTTGAAGCGATCCAACTTGTGTATATAATTTAAATTTTGTTAAATTTAATGGTGGCTTATTATTGTACTATTTAATCAAACTATTTTTTTTAATGATTTATATAAAAATAATTCGTCTGGTTAATACTGTACGACAAATTCAAATGTTTTTATTGATGCATGTAAAAATTTTGGCCTGTAAGGAGAGATGGGGCACGTTGGTCTGCTTTTTTACTTATTTATCTCATCAAAAATTTAATGATCAGTTCGATTTTCTACAATAAGTTTCACTAAACGCTTCTCAACGTTACAGATTTTTTTGGAAGTGTTGAATCAATAAACTTTTTTTATATTTTTTAACGGAGCCTCGTAAACTGGACCATCGTGCCCCATGGGTGGGGCATGTTGGACCACATAACTCAAAACAGCATTTGTTATAATTTTAATGATAAGTACTATTAAACTATGTAACTACCTTATTTTCTGTTGTGTGTAGAGTAAAAAATATTAAGTTTAAACATCAATATATAACATATTAAATTGATTTTAATTGATAAATCATCTGTATTTAAAAACATCAATAACCATTCACCATTAGTACACAATTATTTTTTAAAAATCAAAAGAAAAATCATAGAATATTGTTATAATTATTGAGATTTAAGAGCAAAAAATTTTTTTAAAATTATGTGGGGATAGATTGCTTGGGTCCAACGTGCCCTACCAAGGGAACCCGTATAGGGGGGCTAGAGCCCCCCCTTTGAAATTAGAACTTCCTTGCTTTTAGTACTTTTCTCTTTGCAAAATGTTAAAACATTTCTTCTCCAGCCAGAAATGAATAAATTATTAAAAATGTCAAATTTTAATGACTCTAATTTGTCCTGAAATCGGTTTCCACGGGGAAAATATTCTGCTAAACCACGGGGAAAATATTTGAGCCCTCCCTTGCAATTTTGCATATGAGCGCCCATGTGCCCTACAATGAGTGGACCAACCTATTCCACCTTCTTAGTCTGAAAAAGTGATGTCATAATTTTTTTCTTTTTGACAAAAAATGAAAAATTGGCAATTATATTGAACTATAAAGGAACTTACTTTAAGAAAGGAGTTCAATTTTTTTCCTGCAATCTTGATGACAACTATTAAAAAAAAAAAAAGTTACTGTTTTCTGAAAATTACTCAGGACCACTGAAATAACACTTTCTGGAATAAAATTGGTTCAATATAACTGTAGCATGTGATTTTATTATAGTACTTGTAGGACAGTAGGTGCTGTTTGTTGGTCATAAAATAAAATAAAAAACATTAATAGTAGGGGCATTCCATGGTATTTTTGACATTTCTGTAGAGTCCGTAACGTGACCTTTTTTGCCATAACTTTTTAATTTACTGTTTGATTAGCATATTATTTTATTTTGATCTTTTCCTACCAACACACCAGCTCAAATTAAAATAATTTGCAAATCCAACGGTAAATTAAAAAGTTATGCCAAAAAATGTCACGTTACGGACTCTACATAAATGTCAAAAATACCATGGAATGCCCCAGTAGTAAAATAACTGAGACTGGTTCAACGTGCCCCGCGGTTCAACGTACCCCACCTCCCCTATCCTTTAAATAAACATGCAGAGCAGGGCATGTAAAATTATAAAGATTTTTCTAGCCCTGTTAATTATTCTCGGGTTACTTGTTACTCTCGGGTTACTCGGTTACTTGTTCTCGGGATTTATGATTCATCACTAATTTTTTTCGGAATATTCAAGAAAATTTCCAACAAATTGAGCTGAGTTGGAAGTGGATAGAAATTTTATGAATCACAAAAATATTGCTTGCTTTAAGTGGGGCTTGCTCATTTAAAGTAAATTATTCTCCCATAGACTTATTATTGTACCATCCAAGTCCTTGTGATTTCCTCCCTAAATCCTGTTCAACCAGAGCTGGTTATAAGCGAGTTCGACTGTGTCTGTTAAAAAAACCGCTTATCAATCTTATTATTTTCAAGAAACGCCCATAAAAAAGCCTTGGCATAATATTTTTTGCAAATGTCATGCTAAATGCCAATGCAACTATTGTTTTGAAGTTGAACTAAAAATGCTTCTTTGGGAAGACTTTCTTGATAAAAACTTTTTAAATTTCTTACACTTCAGTATATAATGTACTATTTTAAGTTATTTCAACATTTCAGTTTAATGAAGTTTTTTTATTTGCAAAATCATTATTGTAAGCTTGTACAAATATTTTCAAGGCCAATCCATGGGAGCCAAGGGTTACTTTCCCCATCTCAGTTTATAAGACCGAGGGCTTTGATATGCAAGGCAGATGTTCAGGTTAGGTGGTCAACCGAATGCTGAACCCCCTGTGTTTTGCTCCCAAGCATGCCTGGTACTTATTTTACTGACCCACTGAAGGGATGAAAGGCCGAGTCAATCAAGCCCAACCGGGGAATTTAACCCGGGTTTATGGTGTGGAGCACCGTATACTACCATTAAGTTGCTGGGTTTGTCTTATCCAATACAGTTGAACCTCCTTATTACATTACTTTTGGGATTTTCTACAAAGTGTCTTAACTGGAACCATTGAAAATCTCATAACTAAGCTCTAGTTTGCAACAAAACTACAGAGTTTATCACTTAACTAATAATTTTTGCTATTTATTAGACTCAATGTAGTTTTGAATTATTGATGGACAATACAAGAGTTATTAGAAAAATATACACTTGTAATTTTTTTTATTTAATTCTAAAATCCTTTCCAATAAGGGTGTGCTTGGATTTTGAATAGCAAACTCATAATTTCTACAAAGTTGATTTTTAAGTGAAAAAAAAGGGGGGGCGGGGTCCATTAATTATCAGCAAGAACGAAACCAATTGAAGAACTCTGCACTTTTGATTACTACCCGATTAGATTCTGACAGTTAATTCCACCGTTTCAAACATGGAAAAGCACTTTCTAATTTGTTTCTATTCTTTAAGGTTACATGTCCCTTGTCATTCTAAACAAGGGGCTCTTATCTCTTTCTCATGGTCTCATGGAAAAAGCTTGCAATAACCAATTACTACAACTGAAGGTAGTTATATGGTATTTCTTCTCCTATTTCCCTTGCCCAGTTTTCAAATCCATCTACTATGCATTCCTTTGTTTGTCCCTTATGTCTAAGTCCTAAATCTGTCACTTTCAGAATCCATGAACAAACACGCCCTGCCATTTTTGAGGTGGCATGCATAGGTTATTACATGTCTCGTCTGTTATTGTTTGTAAAAAATCCCTACAATACACTTTTCCAGATGTTTTCCTTATTTTACTGAAAATATTTCAATTCGAAAATAAAAATTCGAACCTATCCAAGCAGCCCAAAGTGTTTTGGTACCTTGAGTTTCACAAAAAAAAAATACTTTTGTAATATGCGGTGCTACTTAACATTAAGATTGTATGCCATGAATTTGGGACCTTGTAAAAGTGACATGACACCGGGACCGGGAGTGTTGTCAAATCTGGGTGTGGCTTATATATATAAGGAGGTTTGACTGTAATTTCAAATTCACGGCAGTGTAAAGGAAGTGGCATCACCTTGCCCTTTATTTATTTTCTCAAAATGTGAGGTTTAGCAACTTTAGGCTGTTCAGGAAACATTACATATATTTTTTTTATATATTTTTTTTTATGAGAGAAAAGAACAGAAACAAACTCCTGAGAAAGAAGAATCAATGAAGCATTACATATTTGTTTTAAAGAAAAATTTACTTGAATACATTTGGTACTAGTTTTAAAAAAGGAAGTTATTGACAGAATTTCATGCAATTTACTTTTGCAGTCAACATTGCAACTGTTCTAGTACAGAAGTTCATAAGGGAAAATACCCTTTTAGCGGTGCATTTTTTTTTAAGGCCAGGCATTCATTTATATATTCAATAAGTATGCAAAAGTTTGCACAAGTCAAATTATTGATATGAAAATGCTGTTAAACAGTTCGATCCAAAGAGGACTTTCGGTTGAGACTGTCACATTGTTCTGTTCAATCATGCCAAAAACCAGGACAATTCTGCATCCTGCAGCTATGTGCAAGGCAAACAGCTCATTATAATTGGGCAAAATCAAAGTAATAGACATACCATTTACAAGAAAAATACAATAATTGATAATGCTTTATAGCTCATTTATTAACATGCTTAAGATGAAGCCGAACGTTTATTTTCACCCTGCATAAGTTTTCTTTCCCTTACATAAAATAGATCTGGAAACTATAAAATTTTGTGAATGATAAAGGTCGTACTATTTTCAATGATCAAAAATCTCTGGTTTACAACATCTTACAAGTGAAAAAATATTTTCTAATTAATTACTTTTCTGACTTAAGTGTATTATGATCCAAAAATAATCAAAACATTTAAAGATTTTTTTTTATTATAATGAAATACCTTTTTCAAAAAATTAGTAATGAGAATGAAAATAATTGACAAAAGGGTATGTATGATTAGATTAAAATTTTAATACATGATTTTTAAAATTATGTCAAATACGGTTATCAATAATTGAAACATTAAATAGATCCATAGTATCAACACAGTCATTACAAAGCATTTAGTATAATGCTTTGATAATGTTCAGGTCTGTTGTCTGTAAATATCTTATTATTTTCAGTTTTCCTTAGACATTTCACCTCATATCCAACATCCTCTCACATCAGATTTGTAAGTTCTGCTATGAATAATAGTTCTTTGCATTTAGTTCCTATTTTAACATTGACAAATGATCCTA
Organism: Uloborus diversus; assembly: GCF_026930045.1. NCBI lineage: Eukaryota > Metazoa > Arthropoda > Arachnida > Araneae > Uloboridae > Uloborus > Uloborus diversus. Next base: position 136,608,901 of record NC_072740.1, read on the forward strand.
GTTTTTTAGTATTAGTATATTTTCATCCTCTTCACAGGCTATTCTGTTTAATTTTACCACTCATCCATTTTATCTATTCCTGAAGACTCATGAGGTACAAGGATTTAATAGTCTTTTATAGATTTTATGTAATGTAGTCTTAGGGCTACAGCTGTTATCGAGCTTTGTTAAATATTTATCCGTGTCTGTATTTTCAACATGTTACGTATGTATTTTTGGAATGTCCTGCATTGCAAGTGAAGCAAATTCTGAAGCAGCATGAACTATGCTTCGAGGACCATCCCAATACCATCAAAATTCCTTTCCCAAGAAAAGTTACAAAATAGTTTCAAGTGATCTTGAGAATGTTTTACATTTCAAACAATTTGAATTTCAAAATCAAAATATTTTGTTTGAACTACGAAGAAACTCCATCTGAAAATACATTTACTTTTCAATATCTGAAATAGGTAGCTAAGATATTTTGTTCTCCTTGTGTTTTGATTGCTGTTTTAATGTTCAAAATCTTAAAACGTTTCAAATTGAAATTTTTGAACCCAAAGCACATACTATATTCAAAATGTTTGCATATGTGTACCTGAAAAAGATTTATTTTATTGTTATTGTTTTCGCATAAAGCAAGACGTTGTACTTACATAGCGTAGTGTTTGCTTTGTGTAGTGTGTTTGTCATTATTAGAGCTGTAAAATTTCTGACAATTTTGAGGCAGTGGAAAAAAACCCAGTTTTTTCCTTTTTTTTCAGGTAAAAAATGGAAAAAAAAATGATTTTTTATAAATAAACATGTAGTTTTTCAACAGATAAAATTTTCTTAATACACTACTTATAGTATTTATCATTTAAAAATGTATGCATTTCTTATTTTTCCCTTCTAAGCAGATATATGCGTTAAATAGTTACTATAAAAATAGTCTTTCTCTTTCATAACTTTTAGTAGCTTGATTCATTCAAAGCACCAAAAATTATCCAAATTAGTCAAATCATCATTCAACCATCAATTTGTGTAGGGTTTGATTTTTGTGAATTGTTAAATCAATTTTTTGACTGTTATTTGCAGTTTTTAAAAAAAATAAATTATGCAGAAAGTTCTTTAAAAAGCTTTTACTGCATTTATGCATTGTACATTGTACATTTACACATACTAAATGGATGTATGATAAATTTAAATATTTCCAGTAATTTATACTATTGATTACTAATATAATGTTCTGTGCATCATACATTTAGCGTGAATAAATTAAGTTGCAAATAACAGTTGGGTTACAGGGAAATCAAATTATCTAACAGTTTTCATGATCCAAGTTAGTTTTTTCGTGTGGCACACTGAAGATAAAAAATATTTTAAGAAAAAGCATCAGAATGTCAATATTATAAATGTCTGAGTAAATTATTTTATGTAGAAATTTTCTTTTTTATTCGGGTGAAGATAAACCCTTTCGGGAAAAACGGAAAAAGACTTTTCCCCCAAAATTTTCGGTTTTTGCCTGAACCCATTTCTAGTCATTATCCTCAACTCTATAAATATTTTGCCCTATCTTTGTGGTACGTAAATGAACATTTCCGATTCGTCTCATCGAAAAATTCGTGCTCCTTCTTAGAAATTGTTTTCCATCAAAGCATTTATTGAAGTAATTTAGTAGCCATGTAAGACTTGGCTTTTATTATTTTGGAAGTAGAAATGCTGAGAATATTGCTTTCTGGGGCCATTTAACAATGAAACTTGAATAGAATGAATCATGCGTCTGCGAATGCATGTTACGTTTTCAAGTTAAGGGAGGAATGAGTTTTATAATGATCACTGCTCTCCTTTGACCCTATTGAAGAAAGAAATAAAAAAAAAAAAAAGTAAAGCTTGCTCTTCAATAAAAATTATTTTGCCCTTGACGCTGTTTCTTAAATTAACCCATAATTGGTTCAGATGCGTGAGTCGGAAGTTAAACCCCGAAATTCCCCTTTCTTTGCTCGGTCAAATGCTCTTACAGGTTCAAGTATCATGTTAGCGAATTTTCTTTCGTTTAAATCGGCCTGTTATATTTTAATATTTAATAAAAAATATTTGCTTGACTTAAATTGCATTTTCTCTGTCTTTTCTATCTCCTGAACGGTAGCTGTCAAACATACATGATGTGTATTAAAGTGGAACATATTTGTTCCTTGAAGTTGAACTTATGGTATTGTTGTTCTTGTCTTGGAATGAAGATTATAAAAAATTAAATTCGAGTGAAAGAAAAAGTCAACGTGGGCTGGAGTTACTACTAACTAAACATTCAAAATCAAATCGTACCTAATATTAAATTAAATTAAAAAAAAAAAAAATACTGCACTGAACGACTGAACATTAGCATGGCTAAAACATGATTCTTCATAAATTTACTTTAAAGCTTTGGAAATAGAGAATTTTACAGCATCTTAACATCGCTTACCGTACTAAATACTAGGATTGGTAATATGGCTTTAACCAATAATAGTAATAATAATTGGTAATATGGCTTTAACCCCTTAATGCATTTCAATATTTTGATTCCTTTTCGCGATTTCAAGTACGCATGTATACCTCGATGGAGAATATTTTTTGTTTTCTAAAATATCAAATTCGTTTTTAAAGCATTAGTTTTGTAAAGTGTTTCAGCTTTATTTTCTAAAAACTCATCTTTTAGGAAATAGATGTTAGTTAGAAAAATATTTATAGTATTTACGTTTTAATTTTCTATTTTATATTTTTGAACAAAAAATGCACAAGGGGGGAAAATGTTATGCAAAAGTAACAGATTTGACTGCAGGTAGACATATGTAAAGTTGAGAAGAGATTACTGTAAAATGTTTGAACAAGAGAAAAAAAAGAGGAAACAATAAACTGAAAAAAAAGAGAAAATCGTTAAAAAAATAAATAAAAATTTATTAATGAAAAACAAAATAAATGACTATAAATAAAATATTTTGTACTTGGAGCCCCGACTTGTGTTACCTTGAGAGAGAGAGAGAGAGAGCAAGAGTATCGTATTAGAATAGTGTATAATGTTTTAACAACATTTATACTGTATCATGAAAGGTAGGATATAGGATACCAGTAAAATATTAATTTGTATTCCATAGCATTAAAATATGTTCACGTCTGTCTGTCTAAGTCTGAAGCTTGATCTTCTCAAGAATCGCTGCGTCTTTTCTTTAAATGAACGGAAATTTCATTAAAATTGCTTTCTTAATAAACGAGCTCTATTCTGCTTAAGATTGTTTTTTGTGATGATTTATTTAATATGTTGTCATGTTCTTCAGTTACTCATTTCATTGACTCATTATTGCGGTTAATGGACCGTTTAAAATGTGGAAGTCTTGGAGTCTTTCTTTTTTAAGTTTCCCATCGTGACAGTGTCGAAGTGTGGTTATTTTAAAAACGTTAGTGTAACCGTTGACTTTCGGAACAATTTTGTGGTGTTAAACACAATTTTCCACTTCATCATAATCGTTCCAGGGAAGCTCACAAGGGGGAGGGCTGCGCCATCGAAAATTTTAGGACGGGGGTTGGTTTTACAGGGTTTTTATCTCATTTGGTGAGGGGGGGCATAGTAATTGAGGGGAGTGCGCCATCGCCTTGAAAATATTTCACAAATCGTTCTTCGTTTTGTGTTTTCATTGATCATGTGTAACATTTGTGTGAATATAGGTTCATTTTGTTTCTTGTTCATGCTTTTAGTATTACTAAATTAAAAAAAAAAAAAATGTAATCATGTTGTCCGATGTCATGTAATCCAATTTCCTGAATGACTTAAAATTTGCTTTTAATGATTGTCAAAACTATTGGAAATTATTACTTATGGTTTTTAAAATCTAAGACGTTTCGAAACCATTCGAGGGTTTAATAGACTAAATTTTCTTTTTGAAAAAGCACTGCTGAACATGTACTGATCACCGAAAAACAATTGGAAATTAATCACTAAAAATAGCAAAGAGCACGATTGACCCTGAAGCAAAAATCATGATGTTCAGTTCACTAAATAACGCTAGAAAATGGCGAAAAATAAATGTTGCTTTTATTTTCATTTTAATTAATGATGCGTTGCCTGCTATTGTTTGTTTTGATGGAATTCAACGGGAAGCCATTTATTAAAAAGAAGATACGAATTGCGCTTGTGTCTCAGAAAAATAAAAATGATTTTCTTACGTTCATACTCGCATTTCGTTTCATTGTAGGTTTAGTTATCGATGGCTACGTAATGAAGAATTTTATTTGCTTTTCTTGTTTGAGTTGTTAAATGTATTTCGTGTTCAATTGTAATTTGCAGCGGGTAACATGTGTGCAATGGCTACCGGGAAACGTTTTATTAGTAGTTCTCAATGTTGTCACTTTTGTACTTTTAATTATACTCTTTTCTTTTTCGAATTTGCGCTAAATGCATGGCGTACTTTCGTTTTGCTTTGATATTGTATATGTAGCTTCTGCTTTATTTTCCATGTTATCAATCAGAACAAAAGCCGAAATTAAAAATGATTCCACCTACTATTCATTATATTTACTTTTTTCTTGTAAAGTTTTTTTTTCTTGAAAATCATCACACATAAAAATATTTAACAAATGTAAAAGTTATTATTAGAATGATTATCATTTGCGGTGTTTATAACCTCTTTGAATGTTTATCGATCGTTGTACCATTTTAAGTATCTTTTTGTTAAACTTCAACAATGCAGCAGAACGTCAAAGATCAGAACTAGTTTTGATCATAGGTATTTCGGATTTTCGACCTAAAATAAAATTTAGGAATACAGTATGCCATTTAAATTAGTAAATTGGCCATTGAATATGCGTGTAAATAACATACAATTACTGTACTTAACGCTACAATAAGTTTTTTTTATTTCTTGTCAAAATTTAACTAAAATTAGCTTTCATTGTTTATTTAACAATAAAAAAATGTATTAAAACTTCATGGGAATGCGTTCGGATTTATGTCGTTCGGATTTTCCACATTCTACTCCAATTTAGTTTATCCCTAAGAACTTATAATTTTTTTTCTTTCCGTTTTTGATTAAAAAAAATCGAATTATGGTACTGAGACATACCACTGGGCTGCCAATTGCTGACAAAAATCTCAAGTCTCGCTGTAGAGGTAAGTGAGGGGGGAAAAAGAAGTAAGAGCGTGCGTTTAAACTATTTGAAGAATTGTGAGAAGTCGTAATTTGTTTCGCGGTTTGCTGGAAGCAGCTATTTGATCATCGAGGCTTTTGTAAGAAAACATCCCGAGTTCTCTAAAAATATATAACGGAGGCGGAATATTTTTGGAAAGAACACCACTCAAAAAGTAAATTGTATTGAAGTTCGGCGAAGGCAAATATGGTAAAAATCTAGACGAAGAGAGGCATTTTTGTGGTTGAATTTTTTCGTCTTCTTTCTGTTATGTCTCGGTAAGTAATCGATAGTCTGGCTCACGTATATTTACATATTTCCTATTTGTGTTAGGTACATGTAGAGAGAGAATAACAATCCCATTACAAGAGAGTATTTTCTTCTCTTTCACAGGAGCGTATAGAGGAAATACTTTGTGGGTTAATCTCCCCCCCCCCCCAGAACACTTGGGTTGGAGTCGTAGTGGCAGTCCTAGTATGTTAATATAAATTATATACGTGAGGACTTATGATCAAAGTCCTCCCCCCCCCCGCCCTATGCACAGGAGAAAATTGTGGCCCTCACTAGTGTGACTCCACGGTCACGTACAGACTTAGATAAAATGAAAAGCTTTCTGCAAACACAAATCGTAACTGGAAAATTTTCTGCAAATAATTATTTTGCCTAATTCACACTTGTGAATAAAGAATTAAATTTATATTCAAATATGAAAGAGACAAAAAAAAAGTGCTTTAAATCATTTTTTTTTATAATAACATAGTTATTTCTTATTTTTTACCAACTGAAGAAAACTGCCAAAACTATTAATTTTTTTTCACACGTGCTTTAAAAGGCTTTTGGAGAAAGGCTTTAACAGCAATGAACTGGGATTTTTTTAAAAATTCTTTTTAAAAGAATTATTATTTTTTCATTAACGTTAGCAGTTTGAAAACAATTTCTGCAGACTCAAAAATTTTCTGCAAACGCCGTTCGCGCGTTCGTCTATATTATGCAAGACTGGTCACGTATGACCCAATTTGTACTAAAATTTCCTTTTAATTTCAAGTATTATGCACACAAATTAATAAAGGCTGAAAGTTAAAAGTTAGTTGTTAACGTATGTGCCTCTTTGAATTTTTGAAGCAAAAAAATTTTTACTATTTTTTTTTTTTTTTTTTTTTTTACTACGTGTGGGGCACACTTTTGGACATCAGCTTTTGAGCTTTTGATTCTAGCAAAATATCCTTCGAATCTGTTGTGTAAAATTTATTAAATATATACTTTGCTTTCCAACCAGTTATTTTTTAGTGTTTTTTTTTTTGAAAGGGAGGGGTGGGGGGGGGGGGGGGGGGGGAGGGGAGAACTAACATTGGGTCCGGGGAAACTAACATTATGTCATTCCACAAAAAATCAGACATTTTGTCCCGCGAGGGACAGCTCTATATTTCGCGTCAAAAGTAATATTTAAAATATGTAATGAACAAAGATTTTATGCCTAAGAAACTACATATTCAAGTGTTGATTTTCTAGGCAAAAGCATGTTGCTTTTTACACATTTTGAAATTAAATATAGATCTATCACTTGCGGGACAAAATGTTCCACTTTTTTATGGTTCTAGTATATAGTATTGATTCTTTAATTTGTTTCTAATTTTCGGGTTTGGTGTTGGTTATTGCACGATATTATTTTCATTTGCGTTAAAAGCAGAGTTCGATAAATCACGGGCATCAGGTCACCCGAACGACTAAAAAGAACCTTACAAACTTTTATTATTTCAGAAGAATCTTTCCGATAAAACGTTGAATTTTCCTGTGAGTTATGAGAAATAATTTGTCTGGTGCCTAAAATTTTCCCCTGACTCCTAAGAGTTTTTGCCGTTGCCTGGAGCATTAAATAATTTATGGGTATTATGTTGCAGAGAAGTGATTCTTAGGCCCCATTCACACAATTCATGTACATTAGCCTGTAATTCAACTGTTTAAAAAGTAAAGTTGTGCTTATAGAATTTTTAAAATTAATGGGGTATGCAATCAAATTGTTTCTTATATCTAGTTTGAGATTAAATCAATAAAGGTAGGGTTAAAATAAAATAGTGAAGCACCGTGTATACGTGTCTCTTTTATACGTTTTTATCAATTATACGTTTTTTAAATTAGTCCCCGGAGAGTCTAATATACATTAACTTATACCAATTATACGTTTTTTCATTTGTACGCTTTTTTCATACAGTCCCTTCAAAAACGTATAAACGGTGCTTCACTGTAAACACAACATAACCGTTAAACTACAAAAAGCCAAGATCTCGTTGTACTTTTTTGAAGTAAATAAAATTTTAACTTTGAACTGATTGTGCATAGATTATAAATTTCTTGGCATTTCAAACTTATGTATTTTACTTACTGTTTCATAACGAGAAAAGAAAAATAAACGCATTTTTTCTTACAAAACAGGGACTGTCGTTAGATTCCTTTTATCGTTTCACTATGAAGAGTCAAAGCGTTTACTGTGAGATTTTTTCCCATTACCGTAGAGATCCCAACTCCGTAATTACATGGCAGGGAAAAATAAGTGAGGAAATGACAATAATATGCCATTCTCTCTCTATCTCTCTCCAAAACCCTTTCTATCGAATGAACCCTTCTTCAAATGAGTTCGGAACAGAACTTTTTTGAAGCTATTATTGTCTCGTGTTCCTTTTTTTTTCTTGATGACACTAAATTTTTTTGGGAGGAGAAAAATCTTAAATCGAGAGCGACATAAATTAAGAGCTCGCAGGAAACATGCTTGGATGACTCTATCAAGGTCGAGATAACACAAATACCTGCCATCGAAAGGTAGCACTTTCACTGTATTTATGTTACGTTAATTAAGTTACGTTTGTTGTGTTGATTTGAACGTGAGTTGTAATCTCGCGAAAAAGTGATTCTGGACGGCTGAAGCTCTGAGAGACGACTATCGCTCTGTCTATGAGATATTTATCATAAATCAAATGCTTTGGGAGGAATGATGAGTCTTTGTTTTTCGCTTGGAAAAATAACTATGAATGGATTGATTTCCCTAATTATTTGAAGTTCCTTCAGTGGCAAAAATTTTATTTTTACTTGTAAGTTGAACCTCCAACATTGAACAATTCAGCCACTGAATGTAAAATCCAATATACCCTAACTTCTGTGTTTAAGAGTTATTTTGTTCCTTTTGATTAATATATGGATGCTTCACTTGCCAAATCGATTAACTCCATAAAACAAAAAGTCGAGAAAAGTGATGAAGAAGATAGTGTTATCTAATAGGATTGAATGGGCCCTCGTGTTACATTTTCTGCCATCGCAGGATCAGAAATGTACTGAACCAAAAGTTTAATATAAATTCAAATTCTAAGCATTGATTAAGCACTATTAAAGCAGAAATCAGGATTTTTTTTGAAAGGTGGAGTTAATCGATTTGGCAATTGATGCATTTTTGCATAGTAATTTTTATAATATACTTAACACGAAGAAGATTCTCGGCTAAATGAATGAGAGAGAGAGTATGTATCGATTTCACAACACTATTTACTGAGGTGAGGCCCCGGGTGGTACTAGAATAGAACCTAGGTTTGCATTTTGCTCTAGGTGCTCCAGTCTTCCAATTAAAGATTCACTGGTGGGAATTGTGCATCCCCACTTTGAGCCTTATGATAATGATAGTAAATAAATTTCTGCAACTTATGTTTCATTATTCTGCTGCTTTTTCACTGTTGCCAGATCAATCTGTACACCTCAAGTTACGCTTTTCTGGTATTCAGTAAGACTGTGGCTTCAGACTCCAAATTAAAGTTTTTTTTTCTCTTTATGGATACTATCACCTCCCTTTTCTTATCCAATCGCGTTTTGAACACATATTATATTAAAGTTAACTTTTTCTCTCGTGAAAAGAAACCTTTAACTACAGCAGTTATACACAGAACTATCGCTTCCAGCAACGAAGACAAATTACGTACAATTTCTAGATTAAAACTTCTTGATCAGACACTCGCATCTAATTGAGATCAAGAACAGCTCTTTATGCTATTGTAAAAATAGGGATTGCTCTGATAAGACAAGTTTAACGGATCGGTCAAGGACGAACAGCGAAAGCAATTCTTGTTGGGGGCAGTCGAGCGTCACAGAAAAGTCGTCACCAAGTGAACAGAAGGAGTTGCATCTTTCAAAGTTGATTAATGTAGCTCGTATTTTGCCTATCTCACTACCTACTAATCTGCTAATCTCAGTGTCTTACTTTTATATTTTAAGATCAGATTGTATAAGTCTTAAAATATTATCCAATCTTCTTGAAATTTGTCATACATAACTTTTACATCATTGAAACTCAGAGCGTGAGCAAACTCTAAAAAGTTATCATTTAAATTTTTGCCTTGCAAAATGAAACACAGTATATATGCTTCCGTATAATGACCGATATTGGAGAATGTCGACTTTCACAGGTGAGTCACCCGAAATATTCGGTCTTCTGCCGATGTTTTTGGTTTGTGAATGTTGATATTCACCGGCTAGTTTCGACATTTACCAGATTTCGCACTTTTACGGTACCATGTATAGCAGGGATGAATACTGCCGTGTGCAGGTAAAGGGCAGTAACAGCAAATTTTTCATTTTTTATTTTTTTTGCATTTTTGTCATCTATTGTACGTTGTCTTTACTGTGCAAGCTCGCTTATTTAGTTTCCACTAAAAAAAAGGCGCGAAAAAGACATGTAAATCCAACTTTTTCCAATTGTTAGCATTGAATTCCATAATGCATTTCTACAAATATCTCGAAAAGTCATTTCTGCAGATACTGCCGTTTACCTGCACACGGCAGAATAGGTGCCGGAACGGTACTGCATGAAAAAAAAAAAAAATATCCTTCCACATAAAATTGGTCACGACTCATGATTCACCAGTTCACTTTTTGTCTAAAAATTAGCTGATGGACGTTTCCCATTCTTTGACAAACAGAAGCAAGTATCCATTTTGAAATTTTGGGCTTTGGCTGCGACTGCTTAAACTAGTACAGTAAAACCTGTAAAGTTGACTACCTGTCTAAGTTGACCATTGTTTTCAGGCACACAATTAGACGTGCATTATATAACTCAACCTCTATAAGTTGACCACCTGTTTAAGTTGACCTCTAAAGTAGTGCACAGCAAGTGGACAACTTACACATGTTTCACTGTATCGAGTGCCAGTTTAACGATTCTATATTTAAACCCTTGACAAAAGATAAAATGTCTTCTCTTCATTTTCTGGTTTTTTCAATATAATAGATATCGTTTCGCATACACAATCGCAAATTTATTGTCTCGTCAGTACATTTGCCGCCATTAGCTAACTTTTGAGGATGAATTTAGACGTCCAAGATTCCTACTTTAAGTCGCCATACTTCTACTGCCAAATTTGATGACTGTTTTTTCAATAGTCTACGCTTATTTACGTCATAAATCCATATTCAGTAAAGTGGTAAGAAGTTTCATTAATCATAAAATATATCATCCAAAAGTTATCCAAGTTTATTTCTTATGCAGTAGAATCAACTCTTAAAAATATGTTTAAGTTTTGGATGTTTTATTTTTATTTTACAATAGAATTCAATTTGTGGTAAGTTTTATGTAACCAACTGATGTAAATTTGAATCGTTCTATGGCATTTTTGTGTTGAAATTTAAAAACTTGACTATAGGGGTTATAATATAGTTCCTATTGCAACTTTTATCCTGGTCCTCGCAGTCTTAACATCTAATTGTTAGTTACCATTTTCAATTTGTGTTTTTATTTATTTATTATTATTTTTTTGTTGCAATCATTTTGAAGTCTGTTTCCGCATCATCAATTTGTCAATCACTTTTCTCCTAGATCTCTCGTTCAATGCAATTGAACCAACGTGATCAATGCTTCAATTATAAATTGGTGGTAAGGAGTTCCTACCATTGTAATCAAAAACATTAATTTCTGTTCAATCATCATGAGAAGTTTAGTGTCTATTGTTACTGAATTCTAAATCCCAAAATATTGTTATTAACTCACTATTTCTCGAATTCTTCATGTGCTAGTCTAATCAGCAAGACAAAAAATCTTCGGCAGAATTTTATATTTCCCTGTCATTTTGTTTCTTTTTTGTCATCAACATTGTTCATAGTTCGTTACCAAACAAGTTTACTGACATTCCCCCCCCCATATATGTGTATCATTTTTGTCTTAATTTAATATTTGTTTTTACTATTCTACATAACAGTCTATTTTTTACTTAGCTGAACTATTTTCTTCCACAAACTCGTATTTTCGGTTCATCATAAATTCAACTTGGGAAAAGTTCTTGAACTGAAAACGCAACGTGCATTCTTATGTGTGCTGCGGACGTGAGCTTAAAACGTGTAGTAGGACAAGTAATTGCTGCGTTTCTCATTTTTGATATTTTCAGAAGAACGTTACCTGCATTCTTAGATGTAGGCATTTAAGAAATGTGTATCACGGCCCCTATGTAGTGCTACTTAAATACATAGCATCCTGATTCTTTTTTTCTGATCTTTCCCTTGCTAGATTCTCACACGTTTGTTGGATCGGTTATCGCTCCGTTTTTCTGTAATTCAACGTCGTTCTGAATTTTAATTTGTGCTCATATGTTGGTGTTTGTAGTCGTTTCTGCTCTATGCAAGATTTGACTACAAGATAGATAATATTTGTATGTGTAGTAGTGTAACTTCATGAAAATAATTCATTCAGGTAATGAGTGGGAAATATTTTTCATAGTTTTGATTATTATCTGCTGCTCTGTAATGAAGCATTTTGTTTTGTTGTGAATCAAATGTTTTTAATTCTAGGAAAAGTTTATGTTACTTTGTTACAGGATACGTTAGTTTCTTTTAAAATGCAATGCATGTATATCTTAAAATAGCCGTAATACCAACGCAGTATACAGAGTTAGCTTACACGAATGTCCGAGCATTACACAATGTATATTTTTAAAACTATAGCTTATAATTTAGTTAGTGATATTTAAAAATTAAGATAAGCGTTCCATTTGTTTTTTTGAATTGCAAATATTTGATAAGTCAACCTTTCATAAATTAACTTATCATCTATAATCTGTAGTCAAGTTAATTATACACTTTTAGAATCTTTAGACTATCAATGAAGCTTAAGGGTTATTTCATGTAAAAATGCACCGTATTAGAAAATTTTGTTGTTCTGTAGTAACACATATATGTATGATATTACAAAAAAAGTCTTTTGTTTTATTAACTTATGGGTACTGCATTATTTTATTTATTATTTTTTTGCAAGAATAAATAGTTGAAGCAATGTAAATTTTTAAGTTTCCTTATGTGTACAGGCATTATTTTATTTATTATTTTTTTTACAGGAATAAATAGTTGAAGCAATGTAAATTTTTTAGTTTCCGTTTTACCATTTTATAATATATATGTATACACTGTAGCAACAGTCCTCATTTAGCAATTCTTTTTCGCACCCAATTTTTAGGCATAGTGCCTTAAGATTGCTTGATTGTATTCATCAAGAAGAAAAGTTATGGATAGAATGGCTACTAACAATTTAAAAATGGGTATAAACTTGAAAGTGTTGACCGTTCACTTGACTACTAACGAAAAATTTGAATTTTCAGATTGTACAAACAGAGAGACTTTAAATTGATGAGATTGGCTTAGAAAGATCTTCACTTGTGAAAGTAATGAATTAAGTTGGATTCCAGGGTGCTGTTTGTGCACATATGGGTGGGTTAATCGCTTCGAAAAAGGGCAAGAAACCTAGTAACTTGTTAGCTGTTCACAATTTATGTTATAGTTTTCCGGAGCGGAACGTAATTGTCTTTAAATTTTTAGGGGACAGTATCACTTGAAATGCTTCATGGTGATATTTATACTTTATCACGCGTTATTTATACTTTACCTCAGATCACGCATTACTTATACTTCTTTTTTTGTCTCAGTGGTACTCAACCTCTTCACTACCGAGGACCATTTGGTACCCTTCCGAATCCTAGCGGACTACATACGTATTATTTTCGCAACAATTACACTCTATAGCAAAATAATCGACGCACCAAGAACCAAGAAAGAGTTGCAGAAGGAAACGAAATTTACACGTAAGGACAGCGTTGATGTAAGAAAATAATTTCAAAATGATAGCAAATTTATCATTTGTTACAGGAAAAAGCTCAAACTAATAGAGGTTTTAGTACGATGTTGCTGAGCCGTCTGTAGTCTAAACTGAATCTGGATTAGTCGCTAAAAAAGATCTGGGTCAATTCAATTGCAGTTCAATCGCGTTAATCGTGACACTACACCAAATGCTGACGACAACGTGAGAGCCCTAGCCCAGCTATTGTTTTCAGCGTCATATCTGAGACCCCCCTTAAAATTTTGCATATGGGCACCCTTGATGGTACACGGTTACCCCTAATATTAATCCCCAACACCAAGACATCACCCCCGAGGGCCCCCTGTTCCTCTCACTTGGTGACTAACCAGATGGGACCAACACCAAGACAACCTACCGGTACGTTTGTTCTATGCTTCAGTCACATGTGTTTGTACTCGTGGCAAGGCTCCCAGGGGCTATTTTTAACAGGACAATGCTCGGACACCCAGAGCAAGGACGTCAGAGAACTTCCTCTTCCACATTATCTGCTTCTCTGACATGCTCGATTTCCTGAGTTGTCACAAATGGAACATATCTGGGATCGCTTGGGACGGTAAGTTGGTCATCCAACAAGTTATACTAAATTAGTGGTGCCTTTTTACAGTACTGTTCGTTCTCGAAAGCGAAGACTACCACTCAGGACAGATTCCATTTCAGAAAGGGGCGATAGGTTGAGGATGGGCACTTACCGCTCGCACTTGCTGTCTTTGAACACGTTAATTTTGTACCTTTTACTTCAGGGTTTCCCTCCCTATTTTGATAAAATTACAACAGACCTGACGCATGCGCAAATTGGCGCTAAGTCTCGGCTTCGGAAAACGAACAGTAAGTGCTACGAGATGACATAAGACATCGTGCCCCATTGCTCGCTTGTATCGCCTCGTACATTCACGCTGGAGATGGCTCAATAAGGTACTAAAACTTCCATTCATTTGGGGTTTTTCCTATAATAAATGATAATTTTTCTTTCATTTTGTAATCACTTTCTTACATCAATGTTGTCCTTACGTATAGAAAATCTTGTTTTATTCGGACAACTCCTTCCATGTGAGTCATTTCTTTTTGTTATAGAATGTATATTAGAGGAAATAAGATAAATCCGAAAAATTTTCTTTAATAAATTTAATTACATCTATAAAAATGATGTAGATTATTTTTTACTAGCTGTTCGCGAACCACATGAAAATTGTTCGCGGGCCACTGTGATCCGCAGACCACGGGTTGAGAAGCACTGCTCTTTCTAATGTGAGATTCAATTTTATGTCTCAGGTTTATTATGTAACCTCGATGCTGAAAATAGAAAAACTTAGTCTGTTCAAAATTTTCATAAAATCTATTTTGATACTAAGTTGAGCATGAAATCATGTTTAGTTCATCTTAAAATTAGTTTTGATGGTTGAGTATTAAATCGATATGAATTATAGCGAAAATGTTCGCCCCAGTGTCATCAAGGTTTGAAGGGGTCCGGATATTGTTCCTGAAAAACTAAAAGTTATATTTTAAAAATCATCAATTCCAGAGGTTTTTCGTTTTGATATTGTAATCTCAGCGCTTTCCGTCAGACAGTTTCCTTCCTAAGCATTGAATGTCTTTTGTTGTGTGTGTGTGTGCTTTTTCATTTATTTTTTTCTTTTAAAATAAATTTCTTTGACCATCCTTGCCTGCGTTGTGCATAATACAATTACTGTTGCAAATCCAAATTAGTGCTATAAATCGCATAACTCTTTGAGGGCGAAGAAATAATGCTCTGTAAACACGAGATGTCAAAAACGAAAACATTACGGTCCTGCTGTTCCGAGCTGGATATTAGTGACAAATGGGAAAAAGTCAAAAAAAGATTTAAATGGTTAGTTGAAAGAAGCGGATGTTCTTGAGCTGAATGGTAATAAGTTCTAGGTAGGAAACTGATACAGAGATCCATTAGAAACCGGTTAGTCATGAATGTCATTTTTTGAGATGAACCGTTTGGCGTGTCAGTCATAAATGATGGTATTGATTTCCGTAAACAAAGCCGATCCCGAATAGATTGGTCACGGACTTGATAGCTTCTCTTTTGCTTGCTAGTTCATTTTAGAATTGTTGTATCAAGGAGTTTTGAGCTTGCTTATAAGATGAATACATTGAGTCAGACGACTCCAGCTGTGTTGGGTCTGAATCATTACTGATTTGCAATTGCAGTGAAAAGAAAGGTGCTGCTGAAGTGTGGAAAAAAATCTAAACCATTTCAAGTCTCTCTCTCTCTCTCTCTCTCTCTCTATATATATATATATATATATATAAGCACCGAACATGGAGTGTCTTTTGTTCTTGTCAACTGCAACTGACATGATTAAGGAAAAAATATGTTCAGCTGAAAATGAAATTCAGGATTCTGATTTTGATCACTTGAGTTTTAAAGCTTAAACTATATATATATATATATATATATATATATATATATATATATAGTGGCGTCACGGCGGAGGGGGGGGGGGGTTGCACCGGGTTTTAACCGTCGGGGGGGGGGGGGGAAGAGGTGATACCCGAAGTGGAATTGCAAGTTTTTGTAAAATATGAAGCTAAATTGCATTTTTAAAACTAGAAATTTCAAAATCCCCCCTTTCCCACCCCATATCATGCAGTGGATACTATACTCATGATTATTATGACAATAGTCAAAGTATTGACAATATATATTGACATATTGTCAATACTTTGACCTAGAAGTGACTTCCTTTTTTTAAAAAAAATGAACCCCATTATTATTCCTTGTGTTTGAGATACGTTTGAAATAATTACGGGGTCATCAATTTCATACACCTCCTCACTTTTTTGACCTCTCAACAACGACCTGCATATTTGCGTCTACTGCAAGTTATATATATAACAAGCATTCATAGTTTGTATTTGTCTTTTGTTCAATAGCCCACTTAAAATTTCGTTCTGGCACAAATGTAGTTGTTTCTGAAAAGTGTGTGAATTCCATGTTTTCATAGAATATTAAAATCTTTTTTTTTTTCGTTTGTAGGGGGGGGGGGGGGCACCAGGGTGCACCCATGCACGCCACTGTGTGTATATATATATATATATATATATGTGTGTGTGTGTGTGTGTGTGTATGTTATGAAAGTGCAATAAAAACTGCTATTGAAAAGTAACTCTTAAATGCCGCATATTTCCATTTGGCAATGTTACACTCAAATCTGAAATATTGTTCAAAGTAAATTGAAGTCCTGTTGTTTCCAATAACGGATAAAATACACACTGATTAGTCTATTTAATTAATTTTTAACTTCTAGATAGCAATACTTCTACTAAATGGGCATAATTCATGAATTCATAACGGAAGCTTTTTGCAAAAAAAAAAAAAAAAAAAATCTTTTGTTCTAACGTTTCGTAAAAGTTCTATGAAACGAATCTCTCGTTTGATTTTCTTCGTTATACGTACTCTCTTTTAAAAAGAGTTTGATTTCTTGGATTGATAATTAGATTTTGTTTCATTCATTCTTTTGCATTACTAAGTCGACAAAAAAAAGTAAGAGAAAAGTTTGAAATACTCACATTTTCATTACCTTTTTTACACGAACTGTCTATCATTCAATCCGAATCCGCGTGAATCCCACAACAGCTTTTTGAGTCCTTTAACAATAGCTATTAGCAGGAGATCATTTTTTTTTGCTCCCCCCCCCCCCTGTTTTTTTCTATGGGCTGATTGTTTGGTTGAGTAAACGTCGTAGTCCTAGCAGTGATGAAAAGAGCGGATGCCCTTGCGGGGGCATTTCGTGATAAACAGCGGATGTTTCTAGGGGCGCTGCTCCCATTGAGACCGGCGACCGAAGGTCTTCAGGGCGTAACTTTTAGCAATTGTAGGAGTCATGAAAAGTGTATTCAACTCCTAACCAAATCAGAGATACTCCTATAACCTAACTCCTAAAGTTGATACACAATTCGGTTCTTTTAAACGTTAAAACTGCAAAGAATTGCTGCAGTTTTTTTTTAAATGTGGGAAAGTGTGTTCATTTGTTGTTTTCTTTTAGTATGCTGCCTTTTTCCCCCTGCAGATTTGCTACTGTTCCGTTTTTTTTTTTTTTTTGCTAAATTTATTTCACTTGGAGGATTCATTGTGGAATGATTTAATAGAAAGGATTATTCTACCCGCTGTGTAAAGCTTGTTCAAGATGCGCACTCAGGGCTTAATTTTCTGCACGGCATCGAGCTAGTCACGTGATCACTATCAACGTACATGCGTTTCAAAGTAACAAAAGCTCAAACAAGCATGATTCTGAAATAAATGCGAAAATACTTAACCTTTAGAGCATTGTGTCACATTTTGTTTTTTTGACTGAAAAAATTGTTAGTTTATGCTTTTAGTATTATTTGAAGTTTTTCTGATCCTTTAAACTGGTGAGGATTGGAACGTTTATATGATGGAGGAAAAAATTAGTTTGAAAATAGAAAAGGGATCAGCAGTTAAATTTTCAATCACAACATGAAACTGAATATTATCATTACATTAGCATGAATTTAACATGAATTTTTAAACTTAGCGACGGCTTTTGTATTTTTGACGTGGAATCTAGAACGCTTGATGGAGCTTTTTTCGAAAGAACTTTGAGTTGCTCAGAACGGCTAATAAGCGCTTTTATAGTGATGAAGTGTGGAATTTCGCTCTCTTATGAGATCAATTGATGCTAATGAAGCTTCTCCGACTTAAGTTTCCCCCCCCCCCCAGAAAAACACAACCCATCCTTTTTCACTAGAGATGAGTTCGGGCTCATTTTCGATAGCCCGCGCCCGCCCGAGCCTGAAAACTTGTAACCGAGCCCGGGTGATATTGTCTGGGACCGATCCGAGCCCGAGAAAGACTTTCTTGTAGCAAAAATCTTCTACAGTCTGACATGGTTTTATGTAATGTTAGACTCAGCTGTTGTTTTACAACAACTAAATATGGGTTCTTATATTTCAAATGCGATTGGTTCAAAATGATTTTTTTCAAATCTTACACTGTTTATGAAAAATGTTATGTTAAATATTCTTCAAAAACAAGTTTCTAAATTTTCTCAAAATGCTCCACTTCAAATGCATTACTGTATGACACATTGTAATAGTTATCGCGAAGAAAAAAAAACTGAGCGTCATTTTTTTTTTTTTGGTGAAACTTTCGTTGATTGAACTGATTTAAATGCTGTTTTTTTTTGTCTTGACAGCATGATAATATTTATTTGCTTTGAATTTATTTGGAGATTGACGATTGAATATCTTAGCTCCTGTCCGAGCCATCTCGAGCCCGAAACCTATTTTTGGTTCTAGGTTGTCAGGCGTGGACTGAGCCCGTCTCATCTCTAGTTTCCACCTCTCATACAGTGCTGGTCAGAACAATAAGGACAGCAGAAATGGAATAGAAAAAAAAAATAAAAATAAATTCTGAAATAATTCAGTGAAATTTATACACAAAATGGCATTTTAATGCTAGAAATCATTGTGGAATGCAGAGCATTTGAAATTACAAAATATAAATGTTTTACCGTTATTAATAAAAAATGTCATTGTTAAAAACGGACAAAATTATAAAAACGAGCGTTTTACCCTGAAATACCATAGTAATCAATAATATCCCTCTTTTTCAATTGCTTTTATCACTCTTGATGTCATGGAAGTTGAAGAACGTTCTTAAGAACGTACATGAAATAACTGCTCTTCAAAAATTTCATAATAATTAGAAGTAATGCTTTTCGCAATTTTTTTTTCTGTATTTTTTATTTCAAGCTTTTTTTTATTCATATCAAGTCCTTATAACAGTGAATTTATCTTCGGAAAAATTTTCATTTAGGGCAACAGTGGTGTAGCAAAGTTTCTGTCGTCCAGGAATCTTAGAAGCCTCTGCCATCGCTCCTTGCCTGGGACACTTTTATATACTAGTAAGGCCGTCCTTTCCGAGAGGACAAAAGCAGTCGATCTAAGACTACCCAAATATTTTCTTTCCAATATGAAACAACCGACTATTACTACTTTAATGACGCTCTTATCTAAACCGGGACTTAAGGTACTCTGTCATTACGTTCGAAACTCTTCAAGCACGAAGAAGAATAATCACAGATGCAAAGGAAATTCTTGCCTTTTCCCAGAAATTGCGGCTATTTTATTGCTGAAAACGTTTGAATTTCGCAAGTTTCTTACCCCCCATTCCCCCCTTCCAGTTATACTATTCCTTTATTGTTCCTTTTTATACTTGAAGAATACGGAGAACTATTTCAGCCTATAGGCGGCACTTGGTGTTTAACTCCAGAGTCCAGACTAAACAACTCGTTACCTAAGACCCTGCTCCGTTACTACTTTCTTGGAGCTCACGAAAACCAGATTTTTCAAAGCGGTTACTTCAATGGAAGGACTTCATCATTAGTGCAACTAGTTCTGTGAAAGTGAGGGTGGTCTAATATTTTCCTTTGCAAAGTGCCCCCTTTTTATCCTTTGGAATATGTTTTAGTTGGAGATTTGGAGGAGTAAGTTTTTTGGAGGAGTGAAATTATGCATTAAAGCGAATAACAATTTTAAGTTGTCAGAAACCGCCTCTCTTCAAAATAAGAAAAAAGCCTCTTCTTATATAATTAACACGCAGTTATTATACTATCAACGTTAATGTCAGTACTTTTTAAACAAACAATTTTTAAACTATCAAATCTGCTAATTTTTATGTTTTAGTAGAAATCAAAAAGCTAATTTTTCGATAAGCTACATTTTTTGTTTACAAAAATGGGGTAACAAAAAAAAAAAAAAAAGAAAAGGGGGGGGGGACTAATAAATGGGTGCTTCTATTAGCCATTGATGCCCAGAAAAATTTCCCGATCTTGATCCTTATCTCCTATTCATTTTCCTACTTTATTTTAAAAATTGTATTTTCAAATTGAATAAGGGAAGATAAACTCGAGTTCGATAAAAATCGATAATGATGATTTCTATTATTTTAGGTATAAATTGATTTAAATCTATGATTTTTTTTTAAAAACCAATTAATTCAACTCACTGGATATAAAACAATGGATTTCAATCACTGACAGCCTGATTAGTTTAATATAATGACTATAATATATGACATAATTCATTCGCTAATTTTATCATAAGTTAAAGCTGCATTTTTTTTTTTTTGTATCTCATCGTTTGATTCTCTGTTAAAAAATTAATAATTCATTTTATAGCTTTCACGTACCCGAAAGAGGCATAATTTTTTTTAACATTCAGACTAATACAGTCGAACTCGCTTATAACGTGCGCGAAGGGACCTTGACATTTGCTCGTTATAACAAATTGGTCACCAAATACGGATTCATGAAAATAAAGCACACTTGCTTTTGTTAAATTTTTATTGCTTTACAGTACCGAAGATGTTAGTTAATGTGTTTCAGCATCTTATTATCTCTTTCTTGCGTTATTGTTTTTCGAAAATGACTCATGGTTTGATGAAAAATATCTTCATTTGCACCGCTGGCTTCGAAAATAGTTGTAAGCGTTTCTGAATATCAAAAGCCATTGTTAAGGATGGTTTAGCTTGAAAATTTTCACATTCGTCGTTATCGGTGTCACTTTTATTGATTTACTAACTGCGTCGCCCGGTTTTGCACGGTCTACCTCGAAAATAAAAGCTATGTCAAGTGACGCGTGTCCAACGATCAGGTTTGAAAAAAAAAAAAAAAATGTGAAATTTCCCGACATATCGCAAAAAAAAAGAAAAAAAAAAAAAAAAAACGAAAAGGAAACATTTTAACTCTCCCGATTACGGGAAAAGTCTCAAAACAAGAGCAAGAATTTTATTTGTTCGCAGTCATGAAAAAAAAAAAAAAAAAGGTAACAGATCTTTCTTTTCAATGATTTTAATCACGCTAATTAAAACTAAGCTCGAGGCAGACGATCAATTTCCGAATTAATATTGATATTCTGAACTCTAAAAGGCTTATACCTTTTCTCCTGGTGGTTTATCTGTCTTATTGGTTTTGAAATCCTGAGAAAGTAAATCTACTTCAGGGGTATTTTTCACTTTCTTTTGAATGAGATTAAAATCAGGACAATCAGATAATTATTTCGGGTAGGAAGAGCCATATAATGCCGTTTTCGGGTCCTAAGATTAAAATTCGAACGGTTCGGTACTTTTTTGGCGTTTGAATACCCTCATTACGTTCCTGCTTTTAATGTTATGGGTCCGAATTAAAATATTTTTACATCTGAATAATGAATTGTATAATGTTGTTCAGAATTAAAATATTTTTACATCTGGAGAAGCTTCTTTCGACATCTTAAATTGTGACTAGTGCATATTTTAGAAAATTGACTTACTTACTAGCAATGCTTTCAATTCAGAAGGTATATTTTTTCCTGTTATGAGACAAATTTATCTTAATTCTTTCTGAAAATCGTACTGGTTTAACTGTCTACTATCTCAAAAAAATCTTCTCAAAAAATTCTAACAGATTTTTTTGAAAGAGAGTTTTTTAAGACAATGTTATGAATATTTATGTATACAATTTAAGAAGTGATACAGTCATCACACAAGTTGGCTAATTTCATATAATTATTGTAATCTGAAGTTTTTTCTTGGCAGCCTAGCATGAAGTTGCTATTGAAAACGAGCTCCCCTGTTACAATTTATCAACGAATGTTTAAAGCAAAAAAAAAAAAAAATCTTTTTCATTGATTGAAACAACAATCCTTTGTTTTAGTTACCCAAGTATTTAAAAAAAAGTAATAATGGCAAAATCCACGTACAATTTTAATTTTCATTGCTTATGAAAAGTAATAAAATGTGTACTTATCATAATAAATAAAGTAAAACAAATCTCGAAGTTAATTCAACGTTTGTCCGCAAGTAGATTAAGAAATACCTACACAAAAAAGCGTGTTTGCTCAAAAAGGAACAAAGCACTTTCAGGTTTTGGTAACGACAAATAACATACATTTTTTTTCTGATGTAAGTGTTATCAATTTGCAGTAAATTTTGAAAAAATCCTCTTTCCTAAATGAACCCACCTAAAACAAAAAGGGTGGATCTTTAATTCCTCAACCCAGTTTGCCGAACCCTGATAAAGACGAAGGAAAAAAAAAACGCCATTGAACTTTTAATTTGACATGTGTATAAGGCACCTGAAAGCTTAGAGGTTTTCAAACCAATAATAAATAATTTTTGTCTCTCGTAAAGCATGAGTTTAAATTTCAGTAACACGGATTCCGGTTTCACGCATGAGTAAACCAGGCGTGATTGTAACCCGATATTGAGTGTTTTATTAGTTGTTATTTGAGTCGTCGCCTTGTGAAAACCTCTGTTGCTCATATTACCTGGAAAATAGGTAAATATTGTCATTTCTTGTTTTCTTTGTATTTGAACCGGAAAATTAGGGATTTGAGCTATAAACAAGCTTTTTTCACTGAGTGATGTTTTTTTTTGTCAAATGCGAAGTTGGCTCTATTTTTTGATACCTAAATAATAGTAAGATAATTTAAGTATTGCCGGTAGCTAGAATAAATGTCTATAACTTCTATTTGACATTTCTATAGTTACCCAGAAGAAAAAGTTTTTTTCGACTTAATGTATTTTTTTTTCTATCTTCAGATTATCCGAGAACTTAGAAATTATAAATCACTATAAAATAATTTCTTCAAATACAGCGATCAATTTAGAAGCTATTAATATTTTTAATATAAATTTTCATAGTAACTAATTGCCTATGGTTCATATCGGTAATTATAAAGCCTGCATTAAAAAAAATATATTATATATACATTTGAGCAATCAAAAAGATTAGTAGATGTATCGATGTAGTAGAAAGGTTTTGCTGATTTATGTTTATATTAAATGCTTAGTTGACTTTACTTTTTGATACCGAACTAGGGGAGACAGTTCCCCATAAGCTTCAGCTCCTCTTATTCTAGAATTAATGCGAAATACGATCGTATCTGAAAATCGAACGAAGAAAAAACGTTCGAGGTGGACGTAAGAAATAACGAGGCAAAATACCGACATGACCCCCGAGACAAATTTAATCGAAGCTGAACACGAAAGTGGTAGAAACTTGAGTCTCTGAAATAAGTCTGAGCAGCGACTCTGCTTTACAAAAACCAACAAATGTGTTGCAAAAAATTGTAATTTCAGGAATAGAAGTAGTGCAGTTTTATTTTGAATAATTTATAGTTCTTATAAATATGCAGTTTTTGATAAGAATCTGTCTAATTCTAAGTTTTTCTTTATTGTTCAAAGATGCCTCTAGCTTGTTCAAAGGAAGCCCTATATGGGGCAGGTTTGAACATTAATATTAAAAGTTTTTAAAGCTTTATATAATATTTAATGTAATTGTAAATTTTATGAAGGTTGGTACACAAATTATCAGCATAAATCTTTTTTCACTTTACAGCGTGTCTCCATTTATCCTGCCAGATCTTTATTTTAGCAGCCGTCATGCGAAATTTTTAGGGGGGGGGGGGAGGGCTTAGATATTTTCCTCATGGTTTAGCAGGATATTTTCCCCGTGGAAACCGATTTCAATACAGATTAGAGTAACTAAAATTTGATATTTTTAATAACTTATTCAATAATGGCTGGAAAGGAAATGTTTTTACATTTTTGCAAAGGAAAAAGTACTAAAAGCAAAGAAGTTCTAATTTCTAAGGGAGGGGGGGGGGGGGCTTGAGCCTCCACTCCCCCCAGATGGACGCCCTTGTCAGCCGTTAGTCCTAGATGCATACTTCCAATTGCATATATGTTCGAAATAAGATGTAGAGTTGGATATTAAAAGTTAGAAGCGAAAAAGAAGAAAAAACAATGTGAAAAAATACGAGATCTAACTTTTTATATGATCTCAAAGTCCCCTACATAGCATTTAAGGAAATAATATCCATTGAAAAATAAAACCAACAATAAAAATGTGAAACATTTGCGACCAATATTCAAGGAGGTATTCGAGTTTAAAATTAGTAGGGAGCGTGCAGAAGATGAAATTAGAACCTACCGCCCTTTCTGAAAAATGGCATGAACATAATTTTAAACAATTTTTAACAGCTATATGTCCCCCCAAAAGATTTAATTGATTGCGAGAGTAAATCACAAAACGCTGCGTTTTGTGATCACGGTGAGTATTGGTTGTACGAATGTCAAATTTTTTGTGTTCGAATTGTTTTTTCATGCTTGTGATTTCCCTAAATGCAATGTAGGGGATTTGGAAACCATGTAAAAAGTTAGATTTGGTATTTTTTTCATTAATTTTTTGTTTGCTTTAAATTTTTAATATCTTAAATCTGCATCTTATTTTGACTATTTTTGCAAATGAAAGTATTCAGCCGGGACTAACAGTTGTGAAAATAGAGGTGTTGTAGGTTGGGACACGCTGTTTATGTTTGGCGCGTGAATGCGTAACTGTAGTAATCCCGTAATAGTTCTAGATAGTTGGACACCATTAATTCGTAAGTCATCAACTGATCAATGATTAATTAAATAAAATTCATTTATTAATATGTATCAGAGGGGTACACGTTTATATCAACAGAAGGATTTGCTTAGAGTGAAAAGAGAGAAATTCGCATTTGTAATGTAGAAAAATTTGTGAAAAAAATTCTTGATGTAGTACTAATGTTTTCTCATTGTAAGCAGTTTTGTAAGCTGACTAAACAAGGACTTAATAATCATTTTTTTTAAAATATAAGTAACTTACAACAACGTATATGCATAACATGATACTTTACTTGTTTATTAAGGGGGTCCGGGACACAAAAATCGTCAAATTTTGCAATTTTTTTTTATCATGTAAAAAATTACTCCGTGTTTTTCTGCTTAAGAGGAGGTTTGAATCTTGTTTCTATCTTAAATAGAACGAAAGATATAATTATTTTTGTTTCATGCACCTAACTAATGTGTACTTAACTTTAAAACTTTAAACGCGTTTTTCTCCATGATGCAATTTTTCCCGATTTCTTGCATTCAAACTCTTATAAGTCAGGAACCGATAAAGGTAAAGTAATGAAACTTGGAGCATATCTTTTTCAAACAGTTTACTTTAAATTTTATTCGTCGAATTTGAAAAAAAAAAAAACGTTTACTGCAAAAATTACGATTTTTTTAAAAAAAAGTATCTTCGAATTTTTCGAAATTTTTCTTCAAATATTTTTTATTTTTTATTGAATCAATATTTTTAAAATCGCCGAATAAAAATTAAAGCTTAGATATTTGTGCGTAATTGATTGAAAAAAAAATTGAAAATTGTTTAAGAATATTTTGAGTTATAGCAATTTAAAGCAACCCCATTTTTTATAAAAAAAATAATTAAATTTAAATAAAAATTTTTCTTTTTTTCATATTTATGTTATGATTTTGCTTATTAAATAAATGGTGAATCAGTGCAAAAAATTTCAAAACTCTAAAGTATATAATAAAAAAAATTTCAAAATGTGTCCCGGACCCCCTTAAGTGAGAACGTTAATCATACTCCGGAAGTATATCATGTGTGTGTATGTATCATATTGATCATATAGGATATAAAGTTCGCGATACTTTTACTAAAGTTGACTTCAATAGTTTCTTTAAAGATTACTTTTGAAGAATTAATCTTTCAAATGATGAAATAAATAAGCTCTTGAAATAGAGAATGGATCAAACAGTTGAACAAGTAAGACATTTTTCTAACGCCAAATATAAAAACTTTTTAAAATATTCACTTACAGACGGTAGTTATTAAGAATGTATAGTAAATTATGAACTAAAAAGCACGCATTGTAAATAGAAATTTTGTGTAAGGTGTTTTGTTTTTACTTATAGTAACAAGTTCATAATTCCGGTGCTGATGTTTTATTCAAGTTTGGTAGTTAGTTTTTATTCAAACTTTTTAAAACTTGTAAAATTTAACTGCAGTATATTTTATTTCGTTCTTTTCTCTAGTTCTATTCGGTTATCGTTTATACTATTTATCAAAAAAATATTTTTAGTTTGTACGATCTTTGTGTTTAAATAGGTCGTTTTGCATGTTTATTTATGTCGCATTCTTCTTAAGCAATGAAATTAGCTCTGATATATTTTTGCTTTTGAAGATGTTTTTAACAAAATCCTTGAACTGGAAAAATTTTATTTGAAGAGTAAATATGTTTTTCCTTTAGTAGTTCAAAAATTTCCTTCGTTTATTTTCTGATCATGCCCACATGCATTATTTGTGAATGAACCAAAGTAATTGGCAGCGATTTACTTACTCACAAAGCGTAATTTCACATTATAGCAATACGAACTAAATATGCTTGGAACTTAATAATAATTGGCTCCTCGAAATACGGAAGTCATCTCTTTAAATCCTTGAAATGAATATCGGCGAAAAAATGCGTCATTTTAGTCTTCCTTTAATTTGCATATTTATTTTCATTTCCCGTAAGTTTTATTCATTATAATTACGTTTCTTTCTATCGTAATGACTATAGCTGCAGAACTAAATTACAGTTTTAATAATTTCAGTTATTGTAAGCTATTATCTTCAAAACGCAATTTATCAGACCTTAATTTTTTTTTTCCAGGATGTTTCAAAATTAAATTTCCGTTCTCTGTGCGTTCTGGAACTGGATAATTTTTGTTTAACGATCTCGTTTTTAATTACTCAGCAGATATTACCATTTGTGTTTGGTAGGAAAATAGAAAATCTTAATATATTTCAGTTCGTCATCGATTTACCTTTTCCAAGTTTTGATGCTTGAGAGTAATTTTAAAGTTTTTTCAAGATACAACTAAGAAGAAGGTGGATGTTAAATTATTTTCATAATTATTGTTATCAAAGTTATTACCTTTTGCTAAATTTTTATAGATTTAAAAGAGCAAGTAAGCCAGAACCGGAAAATAATCTTAATACTACTTTTAATTTTAGCTCCATGTTTGTTGAATCTAATTATGTTATTTTTCGTTTAATTTATTTTCATTTTCGTCAATTTTACGAGTGCTTTTACCTCACTCATCTTCTTGCATTGCTATATTATGATCCTAAAGCAAACATACAAAGCAGAAAGAAATGAATATTTTGTATCAGCATTACCAGGTATAATAAAGACTCGTAACGTCATACAAAACCATTACTGTAAGATATATATATATATATATATATATATATCAAGGTATAAATTTGTTAATTTTGCAGTACCCGAACTTCAATGAGAAATAATTGAATCCTGAGTCGTGAGCAATTTCATATGAAAAGGGAAATTATTTTCTTATTCCACATAAAATGCGTTTATTTTTTTAGTCAAAATGCTAAACATTTTAACTGCTAAAAATCAAAATAGTTACGCCCTGCCGTCTGAAAATGGAATAAAATTTTTAATAAATGTAATTAATCACTATTATTGCCTTCAAGGGTTTCGTATTTTTCACTCGTTTGAAAAATGTATGGGGGGGGGGGGAGGGTGCTGTATTTCTGGCCCCTATGCGAATTACAGACGGAAATTCTTTTGGAATTATTGTTTGAAAGATTTATGCGTGAATCTCTTATAACACAAATGTTAATATTAGCTCAATTTGTTCATTTTGTTTGCTTTGCAATTTAACGGACTTGAAATTCTGAACTACTGCTCTGTGCCGAATCAATCTAGTGCAACTTCTTCACTCGTACGTGTTGACAAGGTAATTAAAATTCTACGTGCACTTCATTCATAAGCTCGAATGAAACAGGGAAAAGTTTGCATGTAAAGCCAATTTCTTTAGTCACGTTTGCCAACACATTTGTTTGTACGTGGAAAGGTGCACGAGTTTATAATCTTCAATCTAGATACGCTTAAACAAAAATAGTTGCTGGACAGTTTGAGCGTTCGTTACCTTAATTGAAAGCAAATTCATTTGTACGAATTTAAATACAGCTGTCGATAACAGTTCTATACAATATGCATTAGTAACCAGTTTAAAATTTATTCATTATTAAGGGTATTCACAGTACCTTTCAAACATTTTTTTTAAATTGAAGTAAATTTTATATTTCTTTGAAACCATAACATGCATACTTATTTCGTAATCAATAATTTATTTTCGAAATTTAAAAATATTGCCTACTTTTTTTTAAAAATTCAAAAAATTGAAGAAAATTTCAATTTTTTGAAATCCCTAAGGCTTTTTTTATTTTTGCACAAATTAAAAAATTTTTTTTTGCTAAACGATCACTATAATCATCTCTAAAAATCTGTGCATTTATTTGCTTATGAGTTTATTAGAAAATTTTCTGTGATTAATTATGTAAAAAATCAAAGTTTTTTTAAACAAAATTGGTTTTTAAAGATTTAACATGCTCTAAACATTTGAGTCATTTATAAAATGCTTATCCAATGCACAGTTTTGTCAAATATGTTATCCAGTTGCAAAAAGTATTACTTTAAAGCTGTATCTTTAATAGAAAAAATCCTTAGGGATTCTAATGACATGAAAACACAAAAATACCATAATCGAGAAAAAGCAGTTTAACGTTTTTCTTTTGCATAAGAACACATAGCGAGCATGGCCTAAAACCACTCATAACTTTTTAAATATTTGAACTAAAGCAATGAAACTTTTCCCTGTGTTCGGAATAGTTTTTAGTTTTGAAATAAGCAATTAAAAATATTTTGATCGTTTCATCATTTCTAAAGTACTGTAACCCCTTAAACTATGGTACGTAATTTTTAATTTTTATAAACGTTGGAGAATCTGAGGTATGTTACCAGTGGCGTAGCCAGAAAAAAATTCGGTTGAGCAGGATGGATGGCAAAGGCCATATACTCTTTAATATATTTTCAGGGATCAGCCTTCCTTAATCAATTTATAGGTAAAAAGTATTAAACATATTTAGTTGTTTATTATCAACATTTACGCAAAAGTACGGTTTATTGTCCGCAATCCAGCTTTGGCCCCCCAACCCAGATCTATAGTTAATAAAATCTTTGTTTCAAGACAAGAGTATTGACAAAGATGTTGCAGGCACAGCACTAACTAAAGTAATTAACCATCTGTGACCTGAACTCAGAGAAGGTTGCATTTCCCTTTTTTGATGATTATTTAGAAAAAAAAAAAAAAAGATTAAAAGAAAAAAGAGATTCCAAGTAGGCGATGTTTTTGATTATATAGGGATACAGAAGCACAGTTCATTCTGAAAGAAGTTTAGTTTATTTGGACAAAGGAGTTTCGTTTCTCTTCAAACGTTTTAAGAAATTTAATTTTTTTTTCAAAGAGATTCGTAATCGACAGAGTTTAAGTGCTGATCCTGATGAATGGTGTGAAAACCAATATTATATTAAATCTAAAACGATAGCTAAACCAAAATCTACCATATCCAAGCGATTATCACTTTAACTTGTGTATGAAGAGTTTTTACATAATTATGTATAATTTAGAAGCGTTAGTTATAAAATACACTAGATTTTTTTTTGTAAATTTAACTCTTAGCTTTCTCTTCTGAACCGCTCAGTTCGTTTATTTTAAAGCAGCAATGAGTTACATTTAAAATTTAAAATACCTCCAAATAAAGCCCTTTTAATTGATAAAATAAAACCAACAAAGAGCAAATTTCTGTTATTGAATATTATAATGCTTTTAGGTCTTTGCATGAAAATTCCTTACTGATGATATCTTCTATGACCTGACCTGAAACGTGCCAAGTACCATTCTGTACATTTTGTTTAAAAAAAATAGCTGAGATAGCTCATGACGAGAATAAAATTTTCTATAAAATGAGACCAAAATGAAGTTTCTAGGATGAATAGTTTTGGTTTTGAAGAGGAAAAACGATTTTTGGCTAAAAATCGCTGTTTTTCGTAACTCCTCTTTGTGGCACGTGTTAAAATTATCGGGTTAAGCTGGAACCTTGCAAATCATGTTTTCTAGTCCATTTGCACATTTTTCGGGGTGTGCCACGGAAGAAATTCGAAAATTGATTTTTTGTAACCATCCTAAATGCGCATCTAAAGCCTACATATCATTTTCTAATGGCACGTTTACATTATTCTACGTAGCTGTTACATATTTAATTGACAGTAAAAAAAAAAAAATGCTGAAGTAAGCAAGATTATATGCAGAAGTGAGCAAGATTATCGGATGAAAACATAGATTTTGATACAGTTATCACATACAGGCTCTTCCCCAAATTATTTCTTGTATACTTACTTTTTTTATGGCATAAAACCATCATTCTAAAACAAAATATATCTCAGTGATATAAACAAAGAAATATTAGTTATTGTGAAAGCTATATCAAATTCTTTCTCGGTAATTTTCTGCCACAAAAAATTGGCTTTCTGTCTCAAGGGGAAAAAAAGATCGCTTCAAATAGTCCCTACTCTGTTAGGAAAAAAAGAGAGAGAGAGAAAAGGCTTTATATTTTGTGATAGGTTAAAGGTTTTGTGCCCCTTCAGTGTATGCGTAAAAATATGATTCAGCTAGCAAACGGATTGACTAACTTTAAAAGTATTGTTATCCGTAGTTCTTGAGATTCACGAATGAGTAAACACCATTATCTTTTTAAAGATTTATAAGGAACATTAATTTTTTTTTTCGTTTGATGACTCGTATCTTATCTAATCTTTATTTTGCGCGTATTCCAAGCTTCAATTGGTGCCATTTTAAATCAAAGTCAAAATTTCTCATAACTAGTACGTTTAAAAACAGTTGCTCGAAAATTCTGTTTTTAAACTGAAAGTTTTTCTGCAGAAATTTTTCATTCTTTTATTGGGTGTCATATTGGAAAGAAAAGGGGGGGGGGTGAATATTTCTTTTGCAAAATAATTCTTTTCTTCATCTATATGTAACAGTTAGAAGTGCATTTTTGTCAGTTGGTCAAGGCCGTAAATTTGTGGATTTTGATTTTATTGCAATGATTGTGTCTTTTCTAGAGGGGGAGGGATAGATCCTGAAATTTACATATCAAATCGGTCGCTTAAATCCTTCTCGTAAACCTTTTCAAACGAAGGGCAGTTTTTTACGCTTCAGAAACATTTGTTTTTTCACTTGAAGAGTTGTCGAATGTTACGGGTGTTGGAGATTATTCAAGAACTCGATTATAGCGTTTCAATTGTATGTAATGAGCAGTGAACTGAAACGAATCATACGGTTATTTAGGATCATTCTAGAATTTCGGTTATAATCTGAAGTTTCTCTTAGTCCGCATATACTCAGAGGCAAGGATGATGTTTACCTCTGAATTTTTGTAGGTGTAAGAAATTATTAGTTTTCATTTATTTAATAAAATGTCTGATGCCCAAATTTCTCCATTATACCCAAATTTCCCCGAGAAATCCCTTACAGAAAAAGCTTTTAAAAGTTTTGTTTCCTGTCACTTTGCCTGTGTAACCTAAAACCTCTCTAACTTTTAAATCACCGAGTTAGAGCGATGAAACCTTTTCTCCGTGTGTTTTGAAATTGTTTGAAGCTTTAAAATAAACAATGAAAAAAAAAATCGATTGTTTGGTCATTTTTAGGTAACCTTTATCTTATATCGGTCGTCATTGCAGGCATTCTCCCGGGAACGAAATTGCATACGATGTCAGCCGTATATATATTGAACACTGGAAAAAATAGTCAAAGCAGAAGTTTTCTTTTTTTCTGAAAAAAGAGAAAGAAAAACTTTTTGTCTCCAACTTCAAAGCAAAATTATAAGACATTTTGGCATAGTTACTTTTTTTTTTTTCACGCAAAATCTTGTTTTCTTACATATGTATTATTGAAATGAATGGGTAAAAATTGTGTTTGGTGCAATTAGGTGATTAAAATCCGTGATTTTTGGTTTAAAAAAAAATCATTGATTAAATCATTTTGTAAGTTAAACCTTACCAGGAAACCATGCGATCGCCTAATAATAAAGAAGTCTAAATAACTAGCAATCTAAAGAGTAACGCATATTTATAGACGCATAACTTATTTTCCCTCGTGACCCTGTTATCGAAAAATAAAGTCTTAAGGTCTGCCAAAATTTTAAGAAAAGTCGCGAAATTTAACAGATTTTTGGTGAATAATGGAGGGCATCCTTCACACGCTTTGCAGACGGACGTCCTGACTCATGCAGACGATGAAATCGCGGGGGTACTACCTTCAATTTCCCGCAAAGTCTTGAAATTTGGCGCTTTTCCTTTAAATTTCGTCAGATTTTAAGACCTTATATCTCGATAACAGGGCACAAGAAGGGCAAATAGTTTTTACGTTAATAATAAAAAAAAATCTTAATATGCTCTTCCGATTGCTACCTATTTAAATTTTTTTTTCTCATTATTACACTATTTGTGTAGTTCGCTGGTTAGAAATCTTGATAATTCTAAATTTTACTAACTCAGCAATTCTTTTTGGCTCAACCTTTCCGCTTTATATTGATTTTATCATTGGGGTTTATGCTCCGTTGACTATTTTTATCCATTCAAATTCTCTCTCTTTACTGAACCTTTAAATTCATACTTTAAGTTCGTGGCCAGTGGACACTTTTAAATTAGTCGCTGTATTATTAGTAGTCACTGTATTCAAGACTTTTTTCTTTAAAAACAATAAGGAAATCTAAAGGCACTACGCCAAAGGTTTGTGTGAAGTTAAGTTCTGGCAAATAGCGCTTGATGTCTGTGCATATTTGTACAAAATATAAAAATGAAACATGAAATTAGCAGGGGTCTGTCCAGGATTTTTCACAGGGTCCGTTTTTTGTGAAAAATCAAATAATTTTGTAAAAAATGAATTAATTTTGTGAAAAATCAAAAAATTTCGCAAAAAAAAAATTTTTTTTTTGTTCAAACGAAATTTTAGAATTTAGAGATGGCACAAACTGCATCAATTAAACTTAAAGTTGAGTGTTTTCCTCTTCTACGTCGAGAAAATCATTCTGGATTTTTTTTCTGACATTTGGCGGGGGGGGGGGGGGGGGGGCGGCATCGCTCTTTCAAGTATCAATATTTATCTACCATTCTGCATTATGTTAAATTATACTAGATATATTTCTGTACAGTACTTAAAATAATTGTATAACAAAAATATAAATAATTAAAATAAA
Organism: Uloborus diversus; assembly: GCF_026930045.1. NCBI lineage: Eukaryota > Metazoa > Arthropoda > Arachnida > Araneae > Uloboridae > Uloborus > Uloborus diversus. The sequence goes on from NC_072740.1 coordinate 136,642,132, forward strand.
ATTCAGAATAGGGTTCAGCATTCAACTTTTTCACCCAAGACACTCTTAAAAAAGCACAGAATTTCGTTTAAAACTTATAAATTCCGTGATTTTAACAAAAATAAAAAGATATTTCAATTGTTTACCTCTTAACAAAGCGTAATAATCATTAAAAATTCGAAAAATCGGATTCCCATAGCGGATGCAATGAGATCGCAAATCTCAAAGTGAAGGCATCAAAAGTATAAAAACGGCTTGTAAAAGAAATATTTTTGATAAAATTATTTTAAAATTGCATTTTAGAGTCCTATGATAAACATATCATTAATATCTGTGGACACAGTTGACCCAAAAAATAAAATAGAATCAACCATCTATTTAGCATTTTAATTTTTGACTCATAACAGAAAATGGAATTTTGCTTTAAAAACTTGAAATGAGAGTTCTAACAGAAATAAAGAGACTTTTCATTTATTTGAATCCTAATAAAGCGAAGTTAGCTTGAAAAAAGAACAAAATATGATTCTCATATCGGATGTTAAAAGATTGCATTTTTCAAAATGTAGACATCTAAAGAAAAAAAACTGTAATTAAAAGAGTTTATTTAATCATCCTTTTCAGCATCGAAAAATCAAAACCCATATAATTTTCTCCCAAAATAACAATTAAACATCGCACCGCACCGTAAAAACGCAAATATTGACAAGCTGGCAAAATGATGAGAATATTTTCTAATCAAGTCATTATAAAGGTTCAACGCCAGACGCTAAGTGGTGATAATTTTGAAGTTGGTAACACTATCTGAAGCGATCATATTTTTTTTTCGCAGATATATATTATTATTGTTTATTAAATCATGAGCGGAGAAAAGTGCTTACCAATGCCTTTTCAGAGAAGTTTACAAAAACACTGCTGCTAATTAGCTGTGATAAAACAAACAACCATTATATTTATTTGGCAGTAGCAATTATTTATCGCTTGCAGGAGCATCCCAACAGTGCCGATTTTTTTTTTTTTTTTCAAAATTAGCCGATTTTGTATAAGCTGATTTCTCTAATTTGACTTAAAAAAAGGTTCCGAAAATTATCGGTTTATACACAGAAATATGCGTTATTTTGCTTTCAGATTTGCTCTTTCAATAAACAATTTGACAGATCCGATCTTGTTTATCAGAATTTTGTGAAGGGTTCGTTTTGTTTATCGGGATTTTGTGAAAGGTCCGTTTTGTTTGTTCGGGATTTTGTGAAAGGTCCGTTTTGGTTGATCGGATTTTTGTGAAGGGTCCGTTAACGGACCCAAATATCCTCTGGCCAGACCCCTGATTAGTATTGCTTCAACCATGAACTCTTGTAAAAGCATTTAAAGCATGTGCATAGAAATTAGGAAAACTCAGGAAAAAAAAAAGATATTTGAAAAATATATTCATTAAATAAAAAGGCTTAAGTTTGTATTTTTTTTTAAATTGTAATCATGCTACTGAATAAAGAATTTTTTATACTTTTACAAGTGAGCTAATAAAAATGGGTAGCTGTCTCATTGTAAGCAGCCATCTACATAATAAAGAGTAGTTGAACTTATAATTTTTTTAAAATCTGGCATATGTTCTTAAAATAAATTAATAAATAAATGAATAAAATAATCGAAACTATTTCAATAAGTGCCGCACCGAGTAAGGTAAACGCACCAATAGTGGCCAGTGTTTAATAGTGCTTCAGTAGTAGCCACTTCAAGGTTTATATTAAAAAAAAATGGGATTCCAGGTTTCAAAATGGATTGAAACCTGCAGGAGGTTTGAATCAATTGGGAGACATTACTGGTGTGTTTACCTTACTCAGTAAATACTCGATACTCGGCCAATACCGAGTAGCTGTAAAAATTGAACCGTTGGATTGCTGAACACCCATCATTTGATATATTGGCGTCAAAATTTAATCAGCACCTGTACCACCTAGGTTCTACTCGGTACGTGTCTAATTTAAATTACATATTGTTTTTCCTTCATTTTACTTTCATTTGATTTCTATCTCATTTAACGCTGCCTTATTTGTTTCTACTGTTATTTCTGTATTTATAGTGTACTACTATACTATCTGTACTTAATTTGAGTTGTATCATCTGCATTTGTATTAAATTTGTTGAACATCACATTATAAAAGTTTTTGTTGGAAGTGAACCCAAAATATTGTGGTTATTTATTTTTAGGCATTAATTTCAAGTTTAATAATATTTAACTTAATCATATTTAAATTAATCATATACCTGTAAATTAATTAATAACTAAGTTTTTGAAGTCATTTAGGGGGGAAAATGGAGTTAAATAAAAAAAAAAACCCGATTTTTTTTTATTCTTTCAAAAAAATCCCCCAAAAAACCATGATTTCTTTACACCCTGAGTGCATTATTACACTTATAGAATGCCTACATTTTAGTGATAGCTTGCTCAGTGGGATCATGGCTCGTTGAGCCTTATTTGCATTTCATGCACCCCCAGTTCTCACTTCCTATGACATGGACACCTTCGAAACTGGAGAATTGGAGTGGACCCCTGGGGATCCACGTGGACCGACTTTGAGAACTACTGATCTGATGAAAAAAGATATCAAATATCATTTGGGGGGGGGGGATATTGCTACGGGCTATCTTCAAATTTGGCGAGTAAGGAACTTTTTAGGAGGCCACAGTGACCTCTCGTGACCTTCTATCGGGGCGCCCTGGGCCTGGGTGGTATTTGCGTAATCAGAACAAATTATGTCTGAACTAAATATGTTTGTATTTTTAAATGTAGGTACTAGATGGCAGCACTCGTCTTAATACATTTTCACTTTTCATTGACATATTCTGACTTTTACCATATGTCATAGTCATATGTTGTACTCCTTGACATTTGATTATTCTTTTAGAGTTTTGTTTTTGAAATTTCTTTGCATGGAAGTGTCTTGTTTTGTACCTTCAAAATAATTTGTAAAATAATTTATGTCGTTACGGAAAAATCGTTGGCAAACTACTGAAAGGACCATTCATTTCATAGATTGTGCCATTGGGGCAATTTCGTTTCTTCAAGAAAGACTCGTTTTTTCTTCTCTATCAGCTGCTAAAAATAAAAGGTGCTGCTGTAACCGATACTAACTAATTGGTCTACGATTTAAACGAACCTCCTTATTTCCCGAACTTTCAGTCCCTGTCCATGAGTTTTGATCCCAAATTACATCATTTGCAAATACACTATGCTAAATGCAATGCTTCCAATATTTTAATTTTTTTTTGTTACATCGTGAAAATGTATGGGGCTCATAGAAGTGAGTCTCGTACTTTGGTTTTATGCTTAAAAATATGTGAAAAAATTGTAAAACAAATCCCTAGGAAAATAGATCGGTTTTGATAGTTTAAAAAATATTTTAGGGGAGAATACACCCATGAGTCTCCCTTCTTACTCTAAATGATCATGCTTTTTAGCCTTGCAGCTCTGTAGCCCCTTTAGAAGAGTGTTAATGGCTAATATAATGCTCACTTCCCCTCCAAATAAAAATAATGACTATGAAACTGAAAAACGGAGGAAAAAAAAGGGGGGGGGGGCAGTGGCGTAGCTAGGGAGGGGCGGAGGGGGTAGTCCGCCCCGGGCGGCACTTTTCGAGGGGCGGCAAATTAGGCCTTTTGATGTGGAAAAAATAAACGTCTTTTCCAAATAAGGAAATTATGATTTTAATCTGTTACTGTAGTTTAAAAGAAAATCTTCAAATTGTAAGACTTTAGTGTCACTACCAGATTATAAAATTACTTTTATACAAAACGTTCTCCTTTCTTTCAAAAGCTTTCAAATGTCTTTCTTGATGGTATATCAGTACAGTTCCTTGTTTTTTTTTTTTTTTTCTGAGGGGCGGCAGTGGACAGTCATGGGACCAATGGATTTTTAGACTGTAGAAGTTAGCTCCAGGAGGAAGAAACCAATGAAGTTTTCAAAATTTCGTTATAAGAAAGAGTTAACACTGGATTTTGAGAGAATTACTTGAAAACCTACACCAATGAAACAAAGTTTTTTTTTTTTTTTACTTCAGGAAAATGGTGGCAAGAGTATGAAAGGGAGAAGGAGGCGGTGAAAAATGGTACATGAAACAATTTATTGCTTATCATAGGGGTGGCTTTATATGTTGCAGAGTTTACTTTTATTTTTCATTCATTACAAGAGTTCTCTATTTCAAAAGAAGTAACAGTTATTTCTGTTTTCTCGCTTTTGAGAGTAGAAAATCTATCCGACAACGTTGGATCACATGACATGCAGGGCCGATCCTAGGGTGTCGGCCGCCCGTGTGCAAAGAATTAATGTGCCGCCCCTGTAGTGGCGGCGCTAGGCGTCGGCGACGTCGGCGACTGCCGACGGCCTCGCGCAGATAGGGCCTCGCAAAAATCTCAGAAGTAAATTCTCAGAAGTTTTAAGAAATTTTCATGTTTTCAATTGAAGCTCTTATTAAATACAACAGACACAAAAGTAATCAAAATAGTGCGCGCAGGGGAGACTGCACAGAGCCAGTCTTGGCAAATGCAGGACCCAATTCTGTCGAGACCTGAATTAAAAATATTCAATAGCTACAGTTTATTGATCAGCCAACTCTATTCCCCCCACCCCCGTCCTATTTCTTTTCTTTTTTCTATTGTTTCCTATGTTCGTCTAAAAATAAGAAAATATTCAAAATGCTGCTCTTCCAAACTCCCCCCCCCCCATACACACACACACCGAAAGCATTATGGAGCAACTGAAACTTCGTTCCCAGGTCTTTAATTTCGCGATATTTCCAGCTTAAAGCCCCCAAATGCCCAACAACATCGAAAACCGCTTAAAATTGCGTTTTTATAGCTTGAATTTAAAAATTTCCGACCCTAATATTACAAAATATGGCCTTATAATCGGATTTTAAAGGCTTGAATTTTAGAAAATATTCGGGCAAGCGTCCCCATACCGCGTTTCTTTTATATCATAAGCAATTGGGTTTTTTAAACTACATTAACAAAAAGTTTTAGTGGAATGGCTCCTAAATATAAAATATTGCTAAAGTTTTTAGGACCATAATTTTCGAAAGTTTTTCGAGTGAAGAGCTAGCTCCCTTCCTTGTCTAAAATTCTTTCTTTGAAACTTCAATGTCGAGACTTTGCAGGGGATTGATTTTGACCTTTTTTTAAGAATTGATCAAGGACAGTCTCTGACCCTAAAGTCAATAAATATGGCCTATAATTGCGTTTTTAAGGCTTCAATTTCTAGAAATTTCCACCAAGACCTCTGTACTTCTTTTCCCCTAACATCAGCAAAGAAAGCTTAAAACGGCGTTTTTAAACTACAAATTTCAAAATTTTTCCGGAGGAGAACCCCCGGACCCCCCTTTCTGCCAGACCATTTCTTTTCCTTTCAATGTGCCGCCCCCTCCCACCAAAAAAACTTTCTTTTGATTTCGCTACTGATCATGAAATGTTTTTGTCCTAGCAATTAAGTGAATTAGGAACTCAAGTGCCAATAGTTAGTACAAAAATTAATTCCATGAATTCCATTATTTGTCTGAGAATGTTTTATGATTAAAAGGGCCTCGCAAAACTGTGCATTGCCGACGTCTATTTTTGCTCTCGCGCCGCCACTGCAGCAATTTGCATGTTTTGACTAATACTTAACGCCCATATAAATCTTTCAATTTTTCTTCAAATTTCTGTATCAAGTTCTAATTAAAAAAAAAGAAAAAAAAAACAGAAGGATGAATTTATGTAAAAAGTTAGAAACTCCTTAGGTACAATTTATATCTTTGAAGAAAGTAATAAGTACCAAAATTTACTAGTTGTAAAAAAGCATTTTATATTCTGTCTTTGGTGACATCAGAGGAAGGGGGAGGGGGGTCGCCCCAGAAAATATACGAAATTGGCGTATGAAAAATAGCTGGAATTAATCTTTGGTTGTGTTTGGTTGCAGGGACAAAAGATTCGGGAACATTCAAGGTCCATGGAGAAATTTTCAATATTGAAGTCAAAACTTGCAATTTTAGGACTGTTTTCCAGATTTGAGGGGAAAGTAATGTTGGAGTTCTTTCCTGAAATCCTTTCAAAATTGATGTCAAATTGCAGCTATTTTTTGTGACCTTAGTTTGGGAAGGATCGGTGCTCTTCCCGAAAATTTTCTGAAACAGTTTTAAACTCGCAATTTCGGGTTATCTTTGTTGAAATTGTTCGAGGGAGGAAGATTCGGTCGTCTCCTATCGAAAGTTTTCGAAATTGAAGTTTAAAACTCAAATTTAGGCTGTCTTTGGTGACGTTAGGGCGTCAGGCATCTTTCCTTCGGTAATTTATCGGCACTATTGTTTCAAAAACACATTTTTGGCTAGATTTGGACACGATAGGGGAAACAGGAAAATATTCCGAACTGAAATATTTTTCGGAATTAAAATCAATTTTAGGTTATTTTTGTGAAGGAAGGATTTTGGGGCTCTAAAAAGCACAATTTTGTGCTATCTTTAGTGACGTTAAGGAAACCGGGAAGCTTCATCGGATCTTTCTGAATATTTTTCGATATTAATATCTGAAAAATACAACTAAAGACTTTTCTCCACCTCACCTCGGCGATTGATGGGGGATGCCGGATGCCCTAGTGCCGTACATAAGCCATCCGGAATTTTTTAGAAATGGAAGTCCCAAAATCATATTTTAGGCATTGTTTGATAACGATGGGACAAAGAGCGGGCTGGGGTTCAGTGTACCCTCAAGAATTGTTTTTTGAAACTGATGTCAATTTCATGCTAGTTTAGGCAGGAAGGTTTGATGGCTCCACGGAACCGTCTAAAAACGAAATTTTGAGCTATAGTGATTACATTGGAGAAAAGGGGGATCCGGGGAATTTGCCCCAAAGTTCTTCGAAACTAATGATTGAAAAACGCAATTTTAGTTTGTTTTTGAATACGTTAAGTGAGAGGGGGTGGGATTGGAGGCCTCTCTAGAGACGCCAATTCAGACTATCTTCGGTAGTAATGTTAGGGAATGGATTTCAGGGTACTCTATCTCAAACATTTCGAAAAAGAAATTCGAAAAATGCCATTGAGCAATTTTTGATGACGTTTGGGAGGGCTGTCTCCATAAAAGACATTTTGGAGCCATCATTTTTAGGCTATGTTTGATTACATTAAGGAAGAAAGGGTGAACTTAATTGGATCTTGAAAATCGGTGGTTCAACCAGCGAAATTTTCCGAATTTAAAGTCCTAAAAACTCAGTTTGAAGCCTTCTTTAGTCTCGTCAGAGCATCCTTTTGGATCTTCGTTTTAGAGCTACACTTAGAATTTGTAACCCAGGGCAAAGACCCTGTCCTCATACCTGATCTGAAACCGGGCAGCTCATTCGAGATTTTAATTAGAAAAAATTGCTGTAAAGGGGGAAAACTAAAAATTTTATTTCGTTGATTATATATGTTTGACTCTCAGAGGAGTCGCAGTTTTCCATTGTCTCTCCCTCTCCAGTCTCCACGACTGCTGAACACAGAATTTGTTGTTTGAAATACTTGAGTAACCTATCAGCATAGTTTTTTTTACACAAAATATGTTTTCATTGTTTAGAGTCAATAAAAACTTGGGAGGCTGGGTGAAGCATTAGTGTCCTTTAGAAGGCACCCTTTCATGCTTCGGGGGGGGGGGGGGATTTTCATCATTGCCCCTCCCCTGTAACCATGCCTGATTACCATTTCTGTCACAAATTTTGCAACCAAATGAAGCATATGTATAAAAAGTTGATATTAATGGATAATGGAGCAACACAATGTACTCTAACATTCCATTTTTCTTAAAATGCTATGCTGCTGGAAAATTGGCACTTACTTTGATAATTGAACATTTAAAATTCAGCACATTTATTTGACTTATTATGTTATCTTGTGAGAAATTCTTGAGAAATTTTGCTTGATTAAAAGAACTATATGATGAGGCATGCGGCCGCCCCTTACTTTGGCCGCCCTTGTGCGGTGCACACTCTGCACACCTGCTAGGATCGGCCCTGATGACATGTTAGTTCTTATAGGAGGTAAGCAAATTCCTTTCTTCAACATTTGGTTTGGTCCCTCAACTTGGCCAAACATAGACTAAAATTGTTTTTTAGCTTATTCAGTTTCAAATAATTCGGGTCGGGAACCTCTCCTACTACAGTATATTAGCGTGAAAGATAGATTCAAAATTTTTTTTGGATTGGGAGTTCTCGAATTTTTTATCTCTTTTCCTGATATCACGAAAGATAGCTCAGAAATACGGTTTTAGGTACGGTTAAATTTCAGGGTAGAACTCCAAACCCTGTCTTTTTCTTTAAGGTAGCAAACACAACCAAAAAGTACATATTTAGTGCTTTGAATTCTGAAAATTTTCCTGGAGAAAACGCCTACTCTCTCTTCTAAAGTCTTAACATATAGCCTATTAAAATTGCGTTTTTAAAACTTCGATACTTCAATATCAATTTATGAAATCAATATTTGAACCTTGACTATCCTAATGGCATCAAAGATAGCTTAAAATACGTTTTCAGGACTTCAATTTCGGAATTTTTCCGAGAGAGATGCCTTAATCACCCCCCCTCCCCCGTCCTCATCTAACGTTTCCAAAGATTAAAACTGCGTTTTGAAAACTTTCCGAGGATGGAAAGCCGGACTCCTCAGAACTTTTTCTAACGTCCTCAAAGATAGCCTAAAATTTCGCTCATACAAATTCGCGTGGCTGGCAGAACTCTCTAATCTTTCCTTCTCAAAGATAGCCTAAAATGAACTTCAGTTTTAGAAAGATTTTGGGAGAGAAACCTCCCTCTGTCCCCTTTTGCTCCTAACATTATCAATATCAAACAAAGCCTTAAGTTGGGCGTCAATTACAGAAATTTTCCATGAGAGAGCTGCCTGGCTTCGCAACATTTTTGGTGCCATGGGGCATTAGGTGCTAGGGAAACTTTTAACGTCATCAAAGGTAGCCTAGAATTGCGATTTGAAACTTTGGTGCAGAACAATTTTCAAAAAAAGATGCTGAACCTTCCTGTTCCAGTAAATCACCAAAGATATCCTTAAAATTGATTTCAATTTCAAAAGTATTTCAGCAAGAAACCTCAGCGTCCCTTTCTCCCCTAGCACCTACAACTGCGTTAGAATACACATGCAATTGCGTTGCCAAAGATAGCCTAAAAATTGCATAGTTCTATAGTTCAGAGCTGAAATTTTTTGAATTGAGTATCCGACCATTCGCGATTTTCTAAACTTCTCCACAAGGTAGCCTAAGCCGAATTTTAAACCTTTGATTTCGGAACATTTCCTTACGGTCAACAAAGAAACACTAAGAGAGGCTTTAGTTTAAAAAAAAATCGGGAGCAAACCCAACCCGCCCTTTCCCTTCGTTTTACAGAAAATTGCCTAAAATTGCGATTTTTTAAGTAAATTTAGCAATTTCCTTTAAGTGTGTGAGAGTAGGGAGATAAGGCCGGTTCTGCCCCAAGAGGCGGCTCTGCGGCTATGAGCCGCCTCCCAATCCCTCCGCTTCCCTGATGCCGCCTCCACCGCCTCCCAACTGACCTCCCCCCCTCCCCCAGCCGTTCCCTCCCTCGCCGCGTGAGTTGAGTTGTCCGTGAAAGATTACGAGGTTTCTGGTTGTCATGACAACCAGAGTTTTGGGATGGCAACACTTCGTAGAAGTTTTCGGATGGCAACACTTGTTTTTCGTAACCTTTTACGAGTTTTGGGATGGCAACACTCAACGTTTCGGATGTGAATATTTTTACGCGAACTTTGAAGATTTTATTTTTGCAATGCTCCTGGCGCCATCTATTGAGAGGTTGATTTTTTATTTCCGAACTTTGAATAATTTCGACGAATGGTTGTCAAGACAACCAAAGTTTCGCGAATTTAATTATTTTTATTTTTACAGAGTGTCGCTGCTCGGAATCGAACACCCAAACTTTGAGTTAGCAAAAACGTATGCTAACCACTATGCTATATTTTTCATTACTCTTTCAGTCTTAATGTGAATCTGTACCATGACAACGAATATTACAATTAAATTAATTTTAAAACCATCAGTTAATTCACTCTTTAGTACTAATCATGGCATATCATTAACTGTATTTCAGCTCATAATTGAAACTATCATCATTATTATTATTTTTCATAATAACAAAGTTTTCACTTAAGTAAAGATTTATTTAAATACAACCCATTCGAGATTTTAGATTTGGTTCAATGCTTTATGGACTTGAAATATATTTTAAACTTTGATTTTCTTTTTCATGCATTTCAAACTTTATCATTTTTATTTTTTTCTAACTTGTTAAATTTTCTTAACTAATTTCATTTTTCTTTGTCAAATTTACAAATATTTTTTCTAACTTGTAAAAATTTCGAAGAAATAATTTTCTTAACTAATTTTTTTTTGACTTTCATACAACAAAATATTTTTTCTTACTTGTTAAATTTTCAAAGAAATAATTAACTTAAATATTCTTTCACACATTTTGAACTTTAACGTTTTTTCCTGTCATTTAGCACTTTGATTTTTTTTTCACTATTTTAGCGTTTTTCAATTATTTTCAGTCTTTAACTATTTTCTTAACTTTTTAGTCTTTAACTAATTTCAAGCATTTCAGACTTAGATTATTTTTTCGTGATTTTGATTTTTTTTTAGTATATTTTAGAGTTTGATCATTTTCTCGCTTGTTTTTACTTTATCGTTTTTTTTTTTCCGATATTTTTAAAGTTAGAAATTTTTCACAAGTAGTGACAGGAATCGAACCTTCAAATTTTTCAAAACGTTATCATGTCTTCAATTTTTGCAATCATGTCAAACTTGCAATCAATTTACTCGTAGTAGTAATTAACACTTATCATTAACAAATTTTCTCAGATTTTAAAAAATCAACTTAATTAATTTTTTCCAGTAAGCAAATTGCGCACTTAAGTTACATTCCAACACTGCATATATGTTTCAAGAGTTTCATTGAATTTATCACATTCCATTTAATTAACTCTAATAATTACTTTTTCATTAATACTTAACTTAATCATTTTATCATACATTTATTCCAGTTACAAAATTATGCTTAAAAGTTATTTATTTTTCTTAGCACAAGAGATTTTAACATGTTCCTACTAAAATGCTTTTCACTCTAGTTTGAGTTTACTAAAATAGCAACTCATTTACGATTTAGATTCATTTAATCGTCTTTGATTCTTTTTTCATTGTTAATATTTTAAATTATCACATACGTTATTATTTTTATACATTTATCCATTTAATTTTCGAAAATCTACAATCAATTTACTTTTCGTATTAATTAACACTTATCACTATCAAATATTTTCATGAATTTTAAAAAATTATCTTCTTAAATAATTTTTTACTGTAACCAAATTTCCCACTCAAGTTATATTTTATCACTACATATGCTTTTCATGAGTTTCACTTAATTTATCGCATTTCATTTAATTAACTCTAATAATTATTTTTTATCATCGATATTTAAGTTAATCATATTTTCCTTTCTTTATTTTTTTTTTCATGCAAACACTCTTGATGGAATAAAACAAAATTTTCAACTTTCATGAATTAAATCCCCTCTGAATATTTTATTTTACTTTACCATACTTTACTATTTTACTTACTGCGTTTTACTATTTATCATTCATTACAGCTTTTCCAAAATATTACTTTACAACCAACCAATTTCATTAACAGAATTTTCATTACAATTTATAAATTTCACTTTTATTTAATTATTTTTACCTACGGTAAAATAAAACACATAACACAAAAATGTTAAACATCAATGAAGTACCCAAGAAATGTTAAAATTATAAGTCGAGTATCAAAACTTCATGTCAGCAAATTTTAAAAATAGACTTACCGAAAAATAACTTCTACTGAAATTCATTTCAAAACTTGGAATCAATTTACTCTTAGCATTAATAAACACTTATCATTAAGAAATTTTCATGGATTTTAAAAATCAACTTATTTAATTTTTTTCCAGTAAGCAAATTTCGCACTCAAGTTACATTTCATCACTTTATATGCTTTTCAAGAGTTTCATTTAATTTATCACATTTTATTTAATCAACTCTATTAATTATTTTTTTGATTAGTATTTAACTTAGTCATTTTATCGCATAGTGTTTTACTTTATTATTTTTTTTTTCATACAAGCACTCTTGTTAGAATAAAACAAAATTTTCAACCTTCATGAATTAGAATCACTTTGGCTATTTCATTTTCCCAATAATATTTTACTTTAACAACTAATTTCTTTAACAAAATCGATATCATTTATTTTAGTCTTTATCCTTTTCGAACGATACATTCAAATGGACAGCTATACGTTAAATTAAGAAACTTAATCTAAATTTTGACAAATTAAGTTATAGTTAAATACTGACTAAAATTAAGTACAAAAGACTAACCTTTTTTGGGGTGAAATCCCTCAAGTACCAGCTATCGCGAAGTTATTTAAAAACAGTGAATGAAATTGTAATAAGTGGATTGTTAATTATAACTCAATCTCACAAAATTACAATTACATGCGTGTTTTATTTGAAATCGCTGCATACGACTGGCTGCCCATCGTCGATTTGCAGAACGCATGCCGTGATATCGCAAATCAACTCGGCTGTTGAAAAAAACTACCGTAATCCCACAGCACTTCGGATCGTCCACACACACACACATCGAGGCGAATTGAGAAAATGACTTTATCAATATTGCCATCTACCCCTTTACCGATAACAGATAGCAAACCCCACGTGCTAGTATTATTCACCACCTGGCCTACGTCTTTCAAGTGATGTCACTGTTTCTGACCAATTAAAATTAGTTCACGTTTCTCAAATATCAAGCACATAGATCGGCAATAGCCTGATGTCAGGTTTTCCAAACAAAATTTTAGATTTTAATTCGTAGTTTCGAATTAATTTCTTTTTCATTTCAAACTTATAAAAAAAATTTCCAGCTTGTAAGAATATTTCTTTCAAAAACAGATTTTTGATTCAAAACAGTATTTTTTCAAACTTGTAATATTTTTCTACTTAGAAAATGAAATCAAAAATTTTTGTTTTCTTTAATCATATAAAATGTTTTTAAGAAATAATTTCTCAAACTTGTAATATTTTTCCACTAATTAAAAAAAATCAATTTTTTTTTTTCAATCATATAAAAATAAATTTTTAATCTTACAACAGTAAATTTTTCCGCAAAAATATTTTTTTCAAATCAAAATAATAATAATATTTTTGTAACATATTGTTTTTTTTCCTTTCAATCTTTTTTTTTTTTTCAAAAATTTTCAAACTTACAAAATAAAATTTTTTCAACTGAATCTTCAAACGAAATGCTTTAATTAAATTTAAAACTCAATATCACTTTACTCTTAGTATTAATAACCAATAGCACTTAACCATTTACTCTTTGCACTCTAAGTATTAATTAACACACACGCATTAGAAATAATAATAATAATGTTTAAGATACTTACAAATCATCCACTCAAGCTTTCAAATATCCATCTAGCATGTTATTGTTCATTCGTGTGAGGGAACTTGTAATAAAACTTTACTTATCAACCGAAATTATAAGCGAAAATATCGCATTTTTTAGCACTTAATATAATCCTACAATTAACAAATTGGTTTTAACTTTGAATTTAAGAAAAATAAAAACTATTACACACTTAGTAACATATCTATCGATGTATATTATTTCATGACAAATCACAAATAGGTGAGGATCTTTTATCGATCATGTGACCAACTAAGTTAAGAAAGAGCGTTCTTATCTCATATGAGAATTTATAAGTCTTTAATATTTCTCTTTAATGTAAGTGTATTGATACGTACGAGTTTGTGTATGTGAATATAACTGTGTATTGTTTTCAAACCATTGTCATGTTTAAGCTTTACGGTTCTAATTTTGACTTTCCACTTAGCATTATTTGAAGTCCTTCGCATGCATTAAACTATAGAAATATTACAAAAATTATATTTTCATTCAGTCTTAATTACAAAACCATACAATAAGATGAAGACAACACCGATAGTATAAAGATTACTTACAATAAAGTGCATATAAAAAATATATGTAAGAGTGATTTCAAAGTATAATCCATCAACCATATTCAACAACTCAATCAAAACACAAGTCTCTTTTAAAATGATAAACACAATTTATTCACACACACAGTAAAAGACAATTAAAAAAACTTTCATCTTTAAGTAAAACTCTTCAAAACTTTCAAGCGTATTTTTAACATCGATTGCATCAAATAAATCAGACACATGACATTTAAAACATGGACTATCAACATTCAAAGTAACGAAGTTACGAGTCAAGTTTTCCCAATTAACATTAAAAAGAGCCCGTTCGAAAAAAGTGTCGAACTTTCGACCCCTTGTTAATGATTCACATTCATGCACTCTCATGTAAAAAATGAATCCATTTTTACAATCCACACATTCTTTTTTAGAAAGGTAGTTTATGTTGCATATGAGCTCATCAAATAGTCACTTACGTAGAGAATCAGCCAGTTTACGAACTTCTTGTGATGTATATGTGCTGATTTTATCACATCGACAATCACAGGGATATTTTTTCTCAATTTCCGAAAGGATGTACTCTTTTAGAGTATAAGTCATAAGTTTGTCTTTGACACTACGTGAGATACAAGGGGACGCGTAGCACAATTTGTCAATCTGGCTTTCCAAAAGTAGAACTCTATCAGGCATCAACTGGAACACTTCTCGTTTCAGTTTGAACAATCTTTGCACACTAACACAGATGTTACCATTCGCACTCGACTCTCCTTTTTTATAACAAAAGCGAAATCACGGTCTTCGATTAATTTTTGATTTACATTTTTACGTAGGCTTGAAATAAGTGATCTCCACATATCTGGTTCTAAGGAAATACCATCCATAGTTGGTCGAAAAATACCATCTTTCCCACACGTATATCTTCTAATATGCACGCGTGTACGTTTCCGAAAAGTATTCACCTAAAGTGAAAATACAATCACCCAAGTGTATCATATCATCAGGCTGTGGAGAAGCCTCAATGTTCATTTTCATGTTCGTTGCATCCCATCTGTTCATCTTCAGGCTTCAAAGTTTCAGAATGATTTTCACCAGCGTTAGTCATTCTTAACTCTCATAGGATTAGGAGTCACAATACTAAAACAACTTCCTGTGAACTTAAAAAATAAATCAAACTAGGTTTTAACACTAGCTGGTGAAGAAAAATCCTAAGTACATAGAATAAAATTTCACGATCTCTTTCAAAGCTCAGAATCACCCTGAAAATGATTCTCCAAACATCCACTATAAACCAATGAATATTCACTTTAACCAATGAGAAGTGTACATAAATCTCTTGCTACTGACGTCATAGAATATCACATGAACTTTTGAGCAGAATTGAGTTGTTTTACACAGTATTCAGATTTTTAGAAAATGCCAACACTTTGACTTCCAAATTCATCCTGACCTACTACGAGTAATTTTAAGATGGTAGCAGGTTTTCACATCACATCGAATGCCGATGACGTTTTCGCATCTCACGCATGACATGATCAATCACGTGTAATTGATCATGTCAATTTGCATGAGATGCGAAACCGTCATCGGCATTCGATGTGATGTGAAAACCTGCTACCATCTTAAAATTACTCGTAGTAGGTCAGGATGAATTTGGAAGTCAAAGTGTTGGCATTTTCTAAAAATCTGAATACTGTGTAAAACAACTCAATTCTGCTCAAAAGTTCATGTGATATTCTATGACGTCAGTAGCAAGAGATTTATGTACACTTCTCATTGGTTAAAGTGAATATTCATTGGTTTATAGTGGATGTTTGGAGAATCATTTTCAGGGTGATTCTGAGCTTTGAAAGAGATCGTGAAATTTTATTCTATGTACTTAGGATTTTTCTTCACCAGCTAGTGTTAAAACCTAGTTTGATTTATTTTTTAAGTTCACAGGAAGTTGTTTTAGTATTGTGACTCCTAATCCTATGAGAGTTAAGAATGACTAACGCTGGTGAAAATCATTCTGAAACTTTGAAGCCTGAAGATGAACAGATGGGATGCAACGAACATGAAAATGAACATTGAGGCTTCTCCACAGCCTGATGATATGATACACTTGGGTGATTGTATTTTCACTTTAGGTGAATACTTTTCGGAAACGTACACGCGTGCATATTAGAAGATATACGTGTGGGAAAGATGGTATTTTTCGACCAACTATGGATGGTATTTCCTTAGAACCAGATATGTGGAGATCACTTATTTCAAGCCTACGTAAAAATGTAAATCAAAAATTAATCGAAGACCGTGATTTCGCTTTTGTTATAAAAAAGGAGAGTCGAGTGCGAATGGTAACATCTGTGTTAGTGTGCAAAGATTGTTCAAACTGAAACGAGAAGTGTTCCAGTTGATGCCTGATAGAGTTCTACTTTTGGAAAGCCAGATTGACAAATTGTGCTACGCGTCCCCTTGTATCTCACGTAGTGTCAAAGACAAACTTATGACTTATACTCTAAAAGAGTACATCCTTTCGGAAATTGAGAAAAAATATCCCTGTGATTGTCGATGTGATAAAATCAGCACATATACATCACAAGAAGTTCGTAAACTGGCTGATTCTCTACGTAAGTGACTATTTGATGAGCTCATATGCAACATAAACTACCTTTCTAAAAAAGAATGTGTGGATTGTAAAAAATGGATTCATTTTTTACATGAGAGTGCATGAATGTGAATCATTAACAAGGGGTCGAAAGTTCGACACTTTTTTCGAACGGGCTCTTTTTAATGTTAATTGGGAAAACTTGACTCGTGACTTCGTTACTTTGAATGTTGATAGTCCATGTTTTAAATGTCATGTGTCTGATTTATTTGATGCAATCGATGTTAAAAATACGCTTGAAAGTTTTGAAGAGTTTTACTTGAAGATGAAAGTTTTTTTAATTGTCTTTTACTGTGTGTGAATAAATTGTGTTTATCATTTTAAAAGAGACTTGTGTTTTGATTGAGTTGTTGAATATGGTTGATGGATTATACTTTGAAATCACTCTTACATATATTTTTTATATGCACTTTATTGTAAGTAATCTTTATACTATCGGTGTTGTCTTCATCTTATTGTATGGTTTTGTAATTAAGACTGAATGAAAATATAATTTTTGTAATATTTCTATAGTTTAATGCATGCGAAGGACTTCAAATAATGCTAAGTGGAAAGTCAAAATTAGAACCGTAAAGCTTAAACATGACAATGGTTTGAAAACAATACACAGTTATATTCACATACACAAACTCGTACGTATCAATACACTTACATTAAAGAGAAATATTAAAGACTTATAAATTCTCATATGAGATAAGAACGCTCTTTCTTAACTTAGTTGGTCACATGATCGATAAAAGATCCTCACCTATTTGTGATTTGTCATGAAATAATATACATCGATAGATATGTTACTAAGTGTGTAATAGTTTTTATTTTTCTTAAATTCAAAGTTAAAACCAATTTGTTAATTGTAGGATTATATTAAGTGCTAAAAATGCGATATTTTCGCTTATAATTTCGGTTGATATGTAAAGTTTTATTACAAGTTCCCTCACACGAATGAACAATAACATGCTAGATGGATATTTGAAAGCTTGAGTGGATGATTTGTAAGTATCTTAAACATTATTATTATTATTTCTAATGCGTGTGTGTTAATTAATACTTAGAGTGCAAAGAGTAAATGGTTAAGTGCTATTGGTTATTAATACTAAGAGTAAAGTGATATTGAGTTTTAAATTTAATTAAAGCATTTCGTTTGAAGATTCAGTTGAAAAAATTTTATTTTGTAAGTTTGAAAATTTTTGAAAAAAAAAAAAAAAAAAAGATTGAAAGGAAAAAAAAAAACAATATGTTACAAAAATATTATTATTATTATTATTTTGATTTGAAAAAAATATTTTTGCGGAAAAATTTACTGTTGTAAGATTGAAAATGTATTTTTATATGATTGAAAAAAAAAAAATTGATTTTTTTTTTTAATTAGTGGAAAAATATTACAAGTTTGAGAAATTATTTCTTAAAAAACATTTTATATGATTAAAGAAAACAAAAATTTTTGATTTCATTTTCTAAGTAGAAAAATATTACAAGTTTGAAAAAATACTGTTTTGAATCAAAAATCTGTTTTTGAAAGAAATATTCTTACAAGCTGGAAATTTTTTTTATAAGTTTGAAATGAAAAAGAAATTAATTCGAAACTACGAATTAAAATCTAAAATTTTGTTTGGAAAACCTGACATCAGGCTATTGCCGATCTGTGTGCTTGATATTTGAGAAACGTGAACTAATTTTAATTGGTCAGAAACAGTGACATCACTTGAAAGACGTAGGCCAGGTGGTGAATAATACTCGCACGTGGGGTTTGTTATCTGTTATCGGTAAAGGGGTAGATAGCAATATTGATAAAGTCATTTTCTTAATTCGCCTCGATGTGTGTGTGTGTGTGTGGACGATCCGAAGTGCTGTGGGATTACGGTAGTTTCTTTCAACAGCCGAGTTGATTTGCGATATCACGGCATGCGTTCTGCAAATCGACGATGGGCTGCCAGCCGTATGCAGCGATTTCAAATAAAACATGCATGTAATTGTAATTTTGTGAGATTGAGTTATAATTAACAATCCACTTATTACAATTTCATTCACTGTTTTTAAATAACTTCGCGATAGCTGGTACTTGAGGGATTTCACCCCAAAAAGGTTAGTCTTTTGTACTTAATTTTAGTCAGTATTTAGCTTTAACTTAATTTGTTGAAATTTAGATTAAGTTTCTTAATTTAACGTATAGCTGTCCATTTGAATGTATCGTTCGAAAAGGATAAAGACTAAAATAAATGATATCGATTTTGTTAAAGAAATTAGTTGTTAAAGTAAAATATTATTGGGAAAATGAAATAGCCAAAGTGATTCTAATTCATGAAGGTTGAAAATTTTGTTTTATTCTAACAAGAGTGTTTGTATGAAAAAAAAAAAAAAAAATAAAGTAAAACACTATGCGATAAAATGACTAAGTTAAATACTAATCAAAAAAAATAATTAATAGAGTTGATTAAATAAAATGTGATAAATTAAATGAAACTCTTGAAAAGCATATAAAGTGATGAAATGTAACTTGAGTGCGAAATTTGCTTACTGGAAAAAAATTAAATAAGTTGATTTTTAAAATCCATGAAAATTTCTTAATGATAAGTGTTTATTAATGCTAAGAGTAAATTGATTCCAAGTTTTGAAATGAATTTCAGTAGAAGTTATTTTTCGGTAAGTCTATTTTTAAAATTTGCTGACATGAAGTTTTGATACTCGACTTATAATTTTAACATTTCTTGGGTACTTCATTGATGTTTAACATTTTTGTGTTATGTGTTTTATTTTACCGTAGGTAAAAATAATTAAATAAAAGTGAAATTTATAAATTGTAATGAAAATTCTGTTAATGAAATTGGTTGGTTGTAAAGTAATATTTTGGAAAAGCTGTAATGAATGATAAATAGTAAAACGCAGTAAGTAAAATAGTAAAGTATGGTAAAGTAAAATAAAATATTCAGAGGGGATTTAATTCATGAAAGTTGAAAATTTTGTTTTATTCCATCAAGAGTGTTTGCATGAAAAAAAAAAAAAATAAAGAAAGGAAAATATGATTAACTTAAATATCGATGATAAAAAATAATTATTAGAGTTAATTAAATGAAATGCGATAAATTAAGTGAAACTCATGAAAAGCATATGTAGTGATAAAATATAACTTGAGTGGGAAATTTGGTTACAGTAAAAAATTATTTAAGAAGATAATTTTTTAAAATTCATGAAAATATTTGATAGTGATAAGTGTTAATTAATACGAAAAGTAAATTGATTGTAGATTTTCGAAAATTAAATGGATAAATGTATAAAAATAATAACGTATGTGATAATTTAAAATATTAACAATGAAAAAAGAATCAAAGACGATTAAATGAATCTAAATCGTAAATGAGTTGCTATTTTAGTAAACTCAAACTAGAGTGAAAAGCATTTTAGTAGGAACATGTTAAAATCTCTTGTGCTAAGAAAAATAAATAACTTTTAAGCATAATTTTGTAACTGGAATAAATGTATGATAAAATGATTAAGTTAAGTATTAATGAAAAAGTAATTATTAGAGTTAATTAAATGGAATGTGATAAATTCAATGAAACTCTTGAAACATATATGCAGTGTTGGAATGTAACTTGAGTGCGCAATTTGCTTACTGGAAAAAATTAATTAAGTTGATTTTTTTTAAATCTGAGAAAATTTGTTAATGATAAGTGTTAATTACTACTACGAGTAAATTGATTGCAAGTTTGACATGATTGCAAAAATTGAAGACATGATAACGTTTTGAAAAATTTGAAGGTTCGATTCCTGTCACTACTTGTGAAAAATTTCTAAGTTTAAAAATATCGGGGAAAAAAAAAAAAAAAAAAAAACGATAAAGTAAAAACAAGCGAGAAAATGATCAAACTCTAAAATATACTAAAAAAAATCGAAATCACGAAAAAATAATCTAAGTCTGAAATGCTTGAAATTAGTTAAAGACTAAAAAGTTAAGAAAATAGTTAAAGACTTAAAATAATTGAAAAACGCTAAAATAGTGAAAAAAAAAATCAAAGTGCTAAATGACAGGAAAAAACGTTAAAGTTCAAAATGTGTGAAAGAATATTTAAGTTAATTATTTCTTTGAAAAATTTAACAAGTAAGAAAAAATATTTTGTTGTATGAAAGTCAAAAAAAATTAGTTAAGAAAATTATTTCTTCGAAATTTTTACAAGTTAGAAAAAATATTTGTAAATTTGACAAAGAAAAATGAAATTAGTTAAGAAAATTTAACAAGTTAGAAAAAATAAAAATGATAAAGTTTGAAATGCATGAAAAAGAAATTCAAAGTTTAAAATATATTTCAAGTCCACAAAGCATTGAACCAAATCTAAAATCTCGAATGGGTTGTATTTAAATAAATCTTTACTTAAGTGAAAACTTTGTTATTATGAAAAATAATAATAATGATGATAGTTTCAATTATGAGCTGAAATTCAGTTAATGATATGCCATGATTAGTACTAAAGAGTAAATTAACTGATGGTTTTAAAATTAATTTAATTGTAATATTCGTTGTCATGGTACAGATTCACATTAAGACTGAAAGAGTAATGAAAAATATAGCATAGTGGTTAGCATACGTTTTTGCTAACTCAAAGTTTGGGTGTTCGATTCCCAACTTCAACACTCTGTAAAAATAAAAATAATTAAATTCGTAGAAATAAGAAAAATAAAAATAAACCTCTCAATAGATGGCGCCACCGACGTTAAACATAGCATAAGTTAAAACATAGCAACAAGTGTTGCCAACCGAAAACTAAAAACTCTGGTTGTCATGACAACAAGTGTTGCCATTCCAAAACCGAAACTCAAACAAGTGTTGCCATCCAAAAAGTAAAAACTTTGTGGATACCATGACAACAAGTTCAAAATATTCTAAGTCCGAAAACGCGGGAAAAATATCTAAAACGCGGGAAAAACCCTCGTCACCTTCTACGGGTTCTCGCGGCGGCCCCGGTCGTGGGGAGGGTCAACCCCAAGGTCAACCCCAAGGTCGGAGGGGGAGTGGGAGGCGGCTATGAGCCGGATTGCAGATGCATTGGCTGCGGCTGCGCCGGCTGTCGCAGAACTGTCCTTTTTCCCCTACTAACTACAACTATAAATTTAACCAGGCTCAGTTTCTTCACTATCACATAAATTATGCATTGATGACAACATGTTTGAATAACGATATAAATGTTTCGTTCATAACTTTGGATGCTTTTCTGAAAAAAATATGAATGAAGCATGGTTACACTGGATTTTACGTTTTGTTTTTGCGCCAACTTCAAAAATTATGTTTAAAAGCATTATCGATGGTGTTTAAAGAATAAAATTATTTTTCACTTTTTAGAGCAATTTTAAAGTCGGTTCTATTTTTTTTTTTTTTTTTTCAAAATTTTTTTTATTACATTTAATAACGAAACTCGCTTTGTACTTTATATTTCCTCTCCTTTCACTACTATGACACTGCTTTCGTATGAACAATATTTTGATTACAAGTATTAGTGCTTAACTCGTTACAGGGGAGGTCTCACAGACCGCTCAAAAGTTCATCCGATCACCCCTATTTTATTTTGAGTCCGGTTGAATGGTTTTTCCCAATAGCTTTTTGTTTTGTGAACTTGAACACCCCCTTTTGCATATCAGCATCTTTTGGCGAGTGCATCTGGTTTAAATTTCATTGCGTTCTTTAGAAGCGGTCTGTTAGACCGCACCTCACCTTCAGTGTTACAATTTTTGGCAGTAGTAGACATCGCGAACCGTTTAAACACGGGTTCCTTTATTTTACCCGCTTTATGCAGAAGAAATGCAAACTATTCTAGTTGAAGTTGAGAGTTGTTTGGTATGTTCACAAAAAATACGCTATGATGTTTTAGGGACAATAAGGGCAGAGTTATTTCTGGAAATACGACGCAAAATACTTATAGTTAAAGGACAGTCAAAATTTTCTTTTAACGTAATATAATCAATTTTCTGGTATTAAAATGTTCTGTATACATTAAACACTTAAAACAAGATCATTAATAAATATAGATTAATTTTATTACGAGTAGTAAATTATTTACTGAAGAATATGAATTTTCTTGAAAAATCTTAAGGCTGTAGTAAAATTTCCTCGGAAAAGGTATATTTTAATTCAGGATTCAAAAATATTTTTTCCTTAAGGGAAGTTGCAGGAATGTATCTTAATTGCACGATTTTTAAAAAATCTGAAGGAAGAACGTTCTCCGAGACCTCACGTCCCCTGTTATGTCCTACTTTGTCACCGCCCCTGTTACAGGTTAATACCCAAACTTTGCCTTCAGTTTACGAGTTGAACCGCACCATGTCTGCGGACGTTCGCTGGTGAGATGAATTGAATTTATCTACCAATTTGTTTGCACTCTCAGTTTTGACGAGATGACATCTGCCTCTAACTGGGTTATTCCCTATTCCAGACTGATGAGTTCAAACAAGTGCAAAACTGCAGTCTCTGGATGGATAATCTTGCTGTCGGTATATTGCATGTAATGCACATATACACACAAAATGTATCTCTACATAACAGCAAATATAACTACCCATAACTTGAGAATCTATATTATCTAGTTATGGCATAATAAAGTGCATTTACCAGAACGTGTAGAGGCAAACACTAACCCAGATTTGGCACAGTAAAGCCTATTAAGGCTCCTGCGCCTAAAAAAAAAACCAATGCAACCAACCAAGCAATCACATATAATAAGAAACATACTAATACTACCCAAATTCAAAATAATAAAACTTTCTAAACAAAACATGGTAATGCGTTGTGTAAAACAAATGCATGCAAATTAAAACTGATGCATGGTTTTCAGAAAGTGGTCAAACAATTTTCATCAGCTTTGCGGATATTATTTTAATTATTAATGGGTCATTTAAAAATTAGTTAATTTTCAATATGGGTCAAAAAATTAGAATGAGTTCAATCAACGTGAATTTGAAAATCAGAGGAAATATTTGCATGCCTGTTAACCGAGAGGTTCCTACACGTATGAAGCTTGGTGCTTGGGAAATCTTCAGCCAGTCTACTGCAGGAAATGAGTCGTAAAAGTGATTTTTCTGAAACAACGAAATCTTGTATCTTATCGTTGTTTAAAGCTGGAAATGAATGTTTCACAATCTGCAGTTTCAAAAATTTTGCAGGGGTTCTGGATATCCGGCCAACTGCAAGGTAACCGAAATAAATGTGGAAGAAAACTTGTAACCACTGTGAGAGATGAACGCATACTAAAGCGAATTGTTCAAAACAATCGTTTTAAAACTGTTTCTCACATTAATAAGTGTTGGAATGAATCTGGAGTCGTGGTGTCAAAGTCAACTACACTGAGACGATTGCATAAATTGGAGTTTCAATCGCGAGTCCCTAAAGTAAAACCTAAGATCAACATGAAGCAGAGACGTGCACGGCTGTCCTGGTGCAGAGAAAAGCTGACCTGGGGGCAAGAAGACTGGAAAAGTGTTTTGTTTAGTGATGAATATTTTTTCAAATATCTGTTGACGAAGGAGGCGTTCGAGTTTGGCATTTAAAAAGTGAAGTTTTTGAAAAGTCTTGTTTAAGACGTTCTGTCAAATTTGCGACATCCGTTATGGTATGGGGATGCATGAGTGCTGCTGGAAGAGGGCAATTATGTATCTTAAAACAGCGTGTAAATTCTAAGGTTTACCAAGATATATTAGAATACTGCATGATACCCTCCTGTGAGGATTAATGCGATGATACATTTACCTTTCAGCATGATTCAGCTTCGTGTCACACTTCGAAATTAAACTGACCAAGTACCTCCCCCGATCTCAGTCCGATCGTGTATTTGTGGCATCGTCTAAGAAAAAGATTCCAGGATCTAGTTCCAAGTAGCAAAATTGAACTCATTGCTGTTTCTAGTAGACAGAATATGGTCGGTTGGGGAGATTATTCTAGGTCTGTGACGTTATGAGAGTAACTCTGACAATTCCGACAGAGAATATTCAGGGCATGAAGGAGAAAGAGAAGGAGAAACGACCAAAAGAGAGAAGAGCTCCTTAAAAGGGAGAGCAATCCGTCCACCCTTCTTCGCCGGTTGTAGAAGCTTCTTTAAACTAAACGTCCTCTTCTTTTTCCTCAGGCGAAGAAGTAGATTTAGCCGATTTCACCTTCTTGCTCGGAAGCAAGAAGTCCTCTTCTTTAAATTTGTGTTATTTAGGGGGTCTCTGTTTAGAGGACACCCCGACTTTAGATCGCGCATGGATTACTTTCTTTTTTTCTAGTTTTCTTTAAAATTTTTGAGTTTTAGCATTGCTTGCGTTGAGTGAGTTGGTGTTTATGTCAACTTTTTGTGTTTTGTGTTTTATTAGCATGAGATACGTTTTGAGGAGAACTTGTACTACTGGATATCTTGTTTGATGTTTTGGGATTATTGACAAGTTTAGTATTAGTTGAAGTCTGATTGGGTATCCATAGGGTAGGTGAGGGTAAAGCCCCGCGATTTTCAGTTTTTATACCACCACGGTCAATAAAGGGCATATTTTCCCATTTTTTCAAATTAGAGTCATTGCGTGGGTTGTTACCTATAATCCTTACAAATTTTAGCTACGTCTGATTAGAAATAATTGAGAAAATTAGAATTTAGCGGAAAAACAAAATGGGGTAAAACCCCGCAATGCGGATCTTTACCCCACTCAAGATGAATGTGAATAAAAAGGGTGACTGCTTGATAAAAACACTTGAAAAACGTCCTTGAACCATTGGTTTATTGTTATTCAGCAGTACCGAACTTAAATATCTCACACGTTTAATCTTTTTTTAACTGTGTCACGAAAATGTTTTTTCTTCCACCAAAGGAGGATTAATAACCACGGAAAAAATGACAGTCGCATTATAAGAAATAATTTGAATGCCTGAAGCTATAATTTAATTGAATATCTAGTACCCAGTGCTTTAAGTTAACAATTACACTAGGTTGATTTTTCTAAGAATGTTATTGCGTCGTAGATGGAATCGTGTCTTGCTGAGGTTACGACAATTTATTTATAACGTCATTTCCAATGACTCTTCCTGTGTCTCAGTACATTTGCAGGCTTCTAGTTGTTTTATGTTAAAAAAAAAAAAAAAAAACCTTTACATAACCGCCTCCTTCTTCTTGTCATATTGAAGTTATCTTGGCCACACTGTGCAGGGATAAGCTTCGAGTTATTCTCTACAGTTTCACTCGAAATTATAGGGAAATTTGTTTCTTCTTCGAAGTCCCAAGCTTTTGTTCCATTTTTCAAAGATGTCTTCAATCGATATTTTTGAACCTAACTTTAGTGTCTACCATACAGAACGAAGAGGTGCCTGTAATTAAGTAACGTGTTTCATTAAGCTCGACATTTATCATGGTTCTGAACTGTTTTTCTTCTGAAGGTACTAGAACAAAAAATTAAAAGTACGTAAACGTTCAAAAAAAAAAAAAGAAATTATTACATTAATGAAAGCTCATTTGAAGTATATTTCAAGTTTGTAAGATTTTACTTAACAAATCTTGTCCAAATTAAAATTTCATGAGTAAATGTTCACCAACAATTAATTTTTAAGATGAATAAGCTGTACAAAACACATGCTAAACAAAAATACTAATAATATTTCAAAAAAGAGACAATTTTGAGCCGAGTGGAGAGAATCCTTGACCTTTTGGAGATGCGGGGTTTTACCCCAAAACAACTGCGGGGATTTTCCCCATTTTGTCACTTTCTGAAAAATGCTCCATGTTGCTTTTAAGCAGCCATTAGAATAACTGTTTTCACGCGAAGGTGAAGCTTTAATGTACCAGTATTAACATCCAATTCATTGATTCTTCTTTTCAAATTCTACATTTTACAATGTTCAAATAATATATTAGAAAAGTTAGATCAAAGTAGTAAAAAACAGACTTATCTCCCTTTCTCGTCTCTGGAGTGCCTAGTCAGGACAAAATTTCATTTATCAATAGGTTTCCATAGGACAAACCCACCACCTAGAGGTAAATTTCTTACTTCATGCCGGTGCGGGTTTTTACCCCACGCGGGGCTTTACCCCCACGTACCCTATGTGTGCTTGAAGATTTTAACACTTTTTTTAACTTCTGCAGCATATGAAAAACCTGCAGTAGGAGTATGAGAGGAGTTTTTTTTTTTTTTTTTTTGCGCCAGGGTGTGAAATTTTCCGAGTTGTTTCAATAACTTGTATTTCTTTCTCAGAGGACTATTTCGAGCAAGTTCGGGAGTCAGTTAATACATTTTAAGCCCTTTTTACATTCATTGCTATCGTGGCCTGGCTCAGCACATCTGGCACTCGCTTCAGTACCACGACACGAATGTCCAAACCACTCGCATTTAAAACACCGGAGCGGATCTGGAATATAAGGTTTGACTGGACAAGACCAATAACCAGCTTTGACACTTGAAGGGAGGACAGGAGTACTAGACGTCAGAATGACGCGTTTAGTATTCACCATAAGGCTTAATGGTGATCCTTTTCACTCCACTCACTTCCTTCTCACTCCCCCCCTCACACACACAAGGGGAGAATAGTTTTTTATGTTTTCTTTCGAGATTTACCGGAGAATCGAGGGGAAAAATTGGGATCTAGCCATTGTGTAGCCCCCCTAGACAGAGGTAAGGCTGCATAGACAGGGTTCGCCTGCTGTCCCTGAAGTCGCCTGTTTGCGGCATCGACTACCCTTGCTACCACGCAGCCATTGGCACGGTTGACACACCTTGGCTTACGGGTTTCGTCCGAATTTGGTAAGTGTGGTCAGAGAGAGAAGGAATAATTCCTTCCCTTCGATATTCTATTTGAGCAAGTAGGGCTCACGACTCCGCCCAAGAGCTTCCCCGAACTTACCACACCACAAGTTCCCCTCGCAAAGAATTAGAAAAATGTGATTTTTCGAAATTTCTAAACGTATGGAATCAAATGAAAGCAAAAGAGAAAGCGGCAATTCTTCACTCCGCTGTAAATTTCGCTACTCTTACGTACTTGGTTGGCGAAACCTACAGACCATAATCAATATCTTGAATTTTGATATATACGTGACAGGAAATTATCACTGAAATAGAAGAGACAATTGTTATCGATTGAGATCAATTGGAATATTGATTTTCCTTGTCAGAAAGAGATGTCCAATTTATTCATTTATAAATGTTGGAAAGCATTTATTTTCGCTTTAATTTAATCCTGTAAAACTGCAAAAGAAATTGCATTTTTTTTCATAAACGTCAATTTTAAAAAATAAGTATTGCTGCTAGTTGATGTTGAAAATTTAGTTTTATGAATAATCATTGCTTTGTTCCAAATTTATCATTAAATATATAAACTAGTATATACAGTCGGACCCCGATTTAATCAACCTCTGTTTAACGAATTTCGCGATTTAGCGGATTTTTCTTTTTCCTCCGACTAAAATGAAGGCAAAAACCTCTATTTACCGAATAATAAACCCCGAAATACCAAACTATTTTAACGGCCAATTTTTCTTTTTTTTTTTTTTTTTTTTTTTGGTAAATTTGAGTTAGAAATATTGGATCGTTTTCCAAATGCTACATCCATATTGTCCGAAGTAGAAAACGACTTTTCTTGGAATCAGCAATTTTGACGGGATAGGGCGAGGGGGAATTACATGCCCCCGCCGCATCATCAGAATAGTGATTATGATGCTGAAAGCGGTAGTGAAACTCCAATTAAAACTTACTTTTCAAATGCTTCAGCTAACTTGGAAACTGTAAAAACATATCTCATGCAGCAGACTGCAAAAAGACAAAGTATTTCCTTCTCTCCATAATGTCGAAAAAGAATTATTTCGAGTCAAGTATCAAGGAAATTATTCAAATATTTATTACTCAGTAGTTTAAAAGTTCAAATGAACTAGCGTGTAATAAGTCGTGGAATGCTGAGCAAAAAATGTAAACTTTAATTTTTTAATTAATTTAATGAGAAATAATGCATTATTTCTCATGCAAAATCATAAATTTAATATGTAAACTACTTTTTAAATGTAGTGAAACCCGTTTTAATAGCATTGGTTCTCTCTTTAAAGGCTTCCGATGTCTATTTTCCTTTTTAGAATGAAAAGCTTCACACATTCATCGAAAATATCTCTCGAAGAAAATAAAAGGGACCTACAGTAAAAGGGACTGTGCTTCGCAGTAGAGTGGTAATGCGTGCGTATATATGCGGTACAATAGGTCATGGATTCTATCCCCACAATCTATTCTTTTAGATTTTAGCTGTGGTTACATTTTAAGTTTTGAAAGAAATTGTTAAATGATCCGCATTGTGTTGGTTCCCCTACCAAGAAAATAACATTTCAAACATCAAAGCAAACGTATAAATATTTTAACTGGGAAATTGATTTCAGGTGTAAAGAAAAATATTTAATTTTCTGTCTACATGGTCACATTGAACATTGCTGTTTTTCATCAGCTTATGTAAATTCAGTTCATAACTTCAATTTTGAATTCAAAATATGCAAAAATCAACCTTTCACAGTTCGTCCTTACATAGTTTACTGATATCAATGTAGCAGCTAATAATGCAATTTCTGATTCTTACGACAAATAGGCAAGCCAAATGTTCACAAAGTATTAAATACATTGTGCATAGTAAAAATATTAAATTCTTAAAAGATAATTGATGTATCATTTACTTGTAATGGCAATAATGTACTTCCAACCATATATTCTGGTTGTGTTTTGCTGTAAAAGTGAATAGTCCATTTTTGCATGCTTTTTGTAAATGAATTAACAAATCTGTGAAAACTATCACTGTATTGGGATATTGAAGCTTCTCTTTAAGTGATTTCCCATTGTTCATCATTTTCCAATAAACCTCGGTCTTGACATGCGACTTGGTAAGTTTCTTTTAGTATTCCATTTAGTTTTCAAATCCTGGTAGGAAGTTGGACCGCCCTGATGGTGCAGCAGTAGTCTGAGGTAAAAACACTCTGAGAAGGATGAATACCATATACTCTTCCCAAAGCTGAAAAGGTATTTCGTGGAGATATACTCATTAAAATAAAAAAAACCAGCAGCAGACATTAGTGTAGAACACTAACTGTTCTTTTTTGGATATGAGACAATTAGGCGGATGAAATTACGCAATACAATTTGACATCACGACACATAATGAAATTCAGTACAGTGAAAGACCTGAATTTCAGTTCACACAAACAATTAAAAATAATCCATCCATTTCATTTTATGTTTTGCTATTTATAATTTTAAAAGTAATTTAAGATTTTTATCATCAAATGACAATGGATGCAAGCCAAATTGTAAAACAGAATATCAAGATTCAGTAAATAATAATCAAGATTCAGTATGATTAAAGATAATGCATTTATTAACTGACATTACACTACAGTAAACTCCCAATTATCCGCGGAATAGGGTGGCATGATAACCGCGGATAATCCGAATAATAGGTTAAAAAAACAATGCTAGTGTATACAATATACAGTGAAGCATCGTTTATACGTTTCTCCTTTATACGTTTTTATCAATTATACGTTTTCAGAATTGGTCCCTACAAAATCTAATACACATTAACCCAGTGGTCTCCAACCTTTTTCATTCGCGGGCCACATTGTAAATTTTTGGAGACGAGGCGGGCCGGTCCAACAATATTTTAGCTCAGATGGTCCATTGAACTCTACCCCCCCCCCCCCCTGTCCACCCATACATCACGAATGTATTTTAATTAAGCGCTCAGTGGTGGTTTTGAAAATTTCTTTACTTGCTTCTAAGTTGGCTATATTTCTTTGTACAGTGGTCGCAGTTTATATGAATCACGTTTGTTCTTAACAGTTTTGATTCCATAAAGCGGCTGATTCAATTAAGCGGATAATTCAATAAAGCTGGAACTTGTTCTGTTTAATTTGATTCAATTAACCGGCGTCCACTGTACATATTTGCTGTTAGCTAAATTAAATTATATTTTAAGTGCCCGTAAATCTCTAATGACATAACGATAGGGGATCTTGTAAAATTTAGAATAGTACAGAAAACTGAAATAAAACGTATTCTTTGTCACAAAATAAAGTGAATTTTTTAAAAAAAAAAAAGGCTAATGAGTAAGTGATAGAAGACAAAATTATCGAAATGTAATACAAATTTATTTTATTGAATTAATGATGATTAAAAAGTTGGAAATAAATGATAACACAACACACGTCTCTCTCTCTCTCTCTCTCTGTGCGTGTGTGTGTGTGTAAAACTTTTAAAATAATTAAAAAGGTTTAAAAAATTAATGAGAAGATTACATTTGTTTGATAAAATTTCAGTCCATTTGGAGACAAACTTCGTAGTTCCGATCATTAAGGGTTTTAAACGTTCGTCTGATGTACTTTAATTTTGAAAACGTCTGTTCACATTTGTAAGTGGATGCAAAAAGAGAAAACATAGCTCTAGCGTGATTTTTTAAGTTTTCAAAGTCTTTTTCTGATAGAGAACTGTAAAATGGAAGTAGGTTACCTTCCTTGTGGCATTCCTGGAAAGCTGTCTAGAGTAAGTCATTAGTTATTAACTCAACGACTTCCAGTTACATTTCAGAAGGCACCTTGTAAATATCACACTTAAAAAGGTTTTGAAAGAGTTGAATTTCTTCTGATGCACGGTCTAAATCTACGAAGCTATTTATGGGAGACTTTCGATTTCTGTTATCAAGGTTTTTTTTCGCTAAAGCTAGCGAAACTTTCAGAAACTAGCATTAAAGTTTGGCAATGAACATTTAAATCTGGTGTCAGCTTCCCTGTCAGGCTGAGCTGACCACTAATTAAACACAGATGAAGACAGGAGTGAGCGCATGTTTTCCCTGGGGCCAGAAAAGGCCTCATGCCAGGGGACTAACGGAAGAATGTGGCGCGGAAAAAAGAAATCTGTTCTAAAAAAGAGAGATGGGTACTGCCCTCGTAGTTAACAGTACAAAAGGATTAAAAAAACGGTTAAAATTAACGGTAAAAAGATTTTAAATAATTGATTGTAATTAAAAATAATGTCTCAAGTATATTTCCAACAAGACTGTCTGTGTTCCGAAAAAAGTTTGTAAGCTCCCCGCGAGCCGGATCTGGCCCGCGGGCCGTAGGTTGGAGAGCCCTGCATTAACCTATACCTATTATACGTTTTTTCGTTTGTACCCTTTTTTCATACAGTCCCTTCAAAAACGTATAAACGGTGCTTCACTGTATACTGTTACAAATTCTGTAAATACTAATTATTTTTGTGATTAATTTGTCGTAATCTAGCTAAATTTGGCGTTTATTGAATTATCTTTCATTTAAAATTCTTTTGAGTTATCGGCAATGCTAGAAAGCCCAAAGTCGATCACTCTAACATGTCCATCTTCATCAAGCATGACATTACTTACTTTTAAATCTCTATATATCATCCCTCTTTTGTGCAAGAACTTCAAAGCACTGACCATTTCTGCAGCATAAAAAATAGTTCTTCCCAGTTCGAACCGCCCAGCTGTTATGTGAAACATAAGATTGGGATATTGATGCTTCTCTTAAAGTGATTTCCCATTGTTCATCATTTTCCAATAAACCTCGGTCTTGACATGCGGCTTGGTAAGTTTCTTTTAGTATTCCATTTAGTTTTCAAATCCTGGTAGGAAGTTGGACCGCCGTGATGGTGCAGCAATAGTCTGAGGTAAAAACACTCTGACTGAGAAGGATGAATACCATATACTCTTCCCAAAGCTGAAAAGGTATTTCGTGGAGGTATACTCATTAAAATAAAAAAAAACAGCAGCAGACATTAGTGTAGAACACTAACTGTTCTTTTTTTGATATGAGACAATTAGGCGGATGAAATTACGCAATACAATTTGACATCACGACACATAATGAAATTCAGTACAGTGAAAGACCTGAATTTCCCCCCCGTGTCCGTTTACCTTGTCGTGGTGGGGGGGCTTGCGGTGTGGTGAGTTCGGGGCGAGCTCTTGGGAGGAGTAGTGACCCCCCAGTTGCTCAAACAGAATATCGGCGGGAGGGGATCTTCTTCCCTTCCTTCCCTCATCACACTTACCAAATTCGGACGAAAACCCCTAAGCTAAGGTGTGTCAACCGTGCCGATGGCTGCGTGGTACCGGGGGTAGTCGGTGCCTCAAACGGGAGGCTTCAGGGATAGCAGGCGAACCCTGTCGTACGCAGCCTTACCTCTGTGTAGGGGGGCTACACAGGGGCTAGACCCCACTTTTCCCCCCTAGTTCCCAGGTTTATTTATGGAAGATAACGTAAATAACCATTCTCCCCCTTGTGGGGAGCGTCAGAATGTTTTGTCTAGCACTGCTAAGTTTTTCATAATAAAGCGCAATGATCCAAATTTAAATTTAACTAAAGTTTCTCCATTTTTAATAAACAAAGCCCTAACACATTTAATTGGTGAATATCAATCTGTCAAAAAATTACGCAACGGCGAACTTTTCGTAGAAATAAAAGACAGCAAACAAATAAAACAAATAATGGCTATAAAACAAATAGGCTCATATCTTGTCGATGTAACAGAACACAAAACTTTAAATTTTTCGAAGGGGATAATTTCGGAACCTGACCTTCTCTTTACACCCGAGGAGGAAATCTTGGAGGGAATGAAGGAACAAAACGTGTGCGCAGTAAAAAGGATCACCATAAAACGCAATGGCGAAATGACTTACACCAAACATGTCATTCTGACATTTAACACACCTGTCCTCCCGCCACGTGTTAAAGCTGGCTATCTCTCTTGCCCAGTTCGCCCCTATATTCCAAATCCGCTCCGGTGTTTCAAATGCCATTGGTTTGGACATTCGAAATTTGCGTGCCGTGGTACTGACACCTGTGCCAGGTGTGCAGAACCCGGTCACGACAGTAATACATGTAACAAGACCTACAAATGCGTAAACTGCAAAGGGGACCATCCTTCATACTCCAGATCATGCTCAAAATGGCTCACAGAAAAAGAAATTCAGATAATTAAAACAACACAAAAAATATCTTATCCAGATGCAAGAAAACTAGTTGAATCCCGCACACCAACAACAGGTCTTTCATATGCTTCAGCCGTTAAAAAGGTACTAAAGTCTGTAAGCACACAAACAGATACCCAAACCGATGCTTTTACTAATGCCAAAACTGTAAACACAACCAAATCAAATAAACAGAATAATAGCCCCAAATCTTTTCAGAAAAGTAATCAACAACAAATACAAAAAACAAATTCTGCTACTGTTAATGAAAACAAACCAATCACTCAAAATTCGAAAAAACTTATTGAAAAAAAGAAAATTATCCAAACGCGCGCAAAAATTGGGGTAGCCTCTAAACAGAGGCCCCCAAAACTTTATAACTTTAAAAAAGAGGACTTTTTACTTTCTAGCAAGAAAGTAAAATTGAACAAATCACAAATAGAAAAATTCCAACAACCCCCTCCCCAGGAGGAGGACGAGGAGGTTGATTTTGAAGATCTACCGCCATCCGACGATGAAGGGTGGACGGACCATCCTCCTTCATGAGCTGCTTC